>NC_042628.1:21143104-21205354 GCF_901001135.1 Rhinatrema bivittatum | reverse complement strand
ATGCCAGGATCGTGCTGACCGTGAAGGACAGGGGGGACCAGGATCGAGGCTTCCTGCATGGCAGGGAGCAGTGCCGCTGTCAACCAACAGCTCAGCCCCGACTTAGATACTGTTTTGCTTAAAAATGTGACCCTGTCCGTGCCGCAGGGCTGCCAGCTGCAGTGCTTGGTAATGAAATTGGGTATTCTGTTTGGAAATTGTAAAAAATGATAAGTTATCTACCAGCTTCTCTGTGTGTGATGGGGGAGGGGGAAGGTGCATATTAGCATAAGGAAGTCACTGCAATGAATATTTAAGAAGCTGCTTTAAAATATTTTAGGCTGTGCCAAGGATGAGAGAGATGAAAAATCCTCTGAAAGAGGAGCCAGTGGACTCTTATAAAAATTCTTCCAGGTAAAAAAGAGTCACTTTCCTCTGCTGTATGCCACTTAAGACAGTTTTTAAAATATTGTTACGTACCGTATTATGTTTTGTGCTTTGCCTACTAGCAGCTCTGCTTGTTAATTTTTGTGATGGATGAATGCTGGTATTCATTCAAATGTATTTTGATTTTGTGGTTTAATTTGTAGACTAAACTTAAATATTTGCAACTTTCTTTGAATATGCAGGAATAATGCAGATACTCCCATGAAAAGTGTTATGACAAACGAAGAGAAGGAGAAGGCAGCAGGCGTTGGGAAGCTGACCGAGGCGGACAGAGCACATACTGGAAGGGTAGAGGAACCCCATTCATGCTATTTGCAGTTTGCCAATGGCGCTCAAACCGGTCCTCGGTCCTCCTCTCCCCTCGCCAATCCCCAGTGAATATGCCCCGCCTTCAGTGTACACTGAGATTTCTCATGCATATTCCTTACGGGGTACCCTGAAAAGTCAAACTGGCTGAAGAGGGAGGAGGGGAGTAACAGCACTGTTACTTGGCCCACATCAAGTACGAGGGCATTATAAATAACAAACCAGTGGGGCCCCATCCCAATCCTTGAGCACCGGCTGCCCAGTTGGGTTTTCAGGGTCTGCATGAGGTTATGTTTGTACACACTGTCTCCCTTCTGTGCAAGGACATCTCATTCATACTGGTCGTGGATATCTTGTAGGGACCGGATTGACAAACCACCGGTCTTAGAATCCTCTGATCCTTTATAAAAATCTTATTTGTACGTTCATCTTTAATACTCTGCCAGAAATGAAGTCAACACGTGTTGAAGGAAGGATGACTATGAGTGAGCATAGCAAGGAAATGGCAGGTTGACTTACCAGGGCATTGTTTGCTTCAAAGCTGTGAAGCATTGTGGAGGAAAGGCCGAGGAGAAGGTCCTGAGGTAGCGTATGATTAGTTGTATGTTCAGATGATGTCGTCCTTAACTCGTTGTGTAGTGACTTCATTAAGGGAGCTCACCTGTTATAAGCCAGTCACAAATATATTGAGTAAACCTAATCAAAAGGTATCGTGGGCAGTTTGTTTGACCTAGACTGGGTGGAGGCGGTTCAGAGGAGAGCTACCACAATGGTGCAGAGTCTGCACCAAGAGAGACCTAGGAGATGAAACGTAAGGAATGAGTGGGAAGATTTGATAGAGGCAGTCGGGTACCTTTAAAAGTATTAATGATGCAGAAGAGGTAAGCTTTTTTTTTTTTTTAATGGAAGGGAAGTTCTGGAACCAGGGGGCCATGATGGGTAGACTCGGGAGCAACATCAGGAAATATTTTTTTTTTTCATGGAAAGGGTGGTAGATGCTTGGAGCACCCTCCCAGAGTATGAAAGAGTAATGGATTTTAAGACAGTGTGGGATAAACACAGAGGATCCTTAGTTGCGTGAAGTGTTAGCAGAAAGCATGACCTAGTGGCCTGTGTGCAATTCAACGATTCTTGTGACTTTCTGCAAATCACTTCAACCCTCTGTTGCCTCCACTACAAACTCAGATTGTGAGCCCTCTGGCGCCAGAGAAATAACCAATAGTACCTGAACGTAATCCACTTTGAAGTGGCTGAAAGGTGGAATGTAAATAAGATTATTATTAGCTAGACTGCCTGAAGTATTGGCAGAGTGGGTAATATGAAATGTTAGAAGTCCTAGCGGAAATACAGGGAGCCTTGCAGGCCAGGTACATGGATCATCCTTGGCCGGGGAAACCATAAAGAGCGGCTCCCTCCAGGACCCAGCTAACGTGGACTCTGGTTGCTGCTGCTGAGGCTCCTTCCTTCAGGGGCTATGAGTGCTGCCTCTGCAGCTAGCCCTGGGAGTAGAGGACAGGCTCAGGATCCAAATCCAAATCCTCTGCATGGCAACCTGCAGCACTTGGCTACTGATCCACTAGAGCTGAATTACAGTCTTTAGAGAGAAGTGGGGATAGCAAATAACTGACTCTTGCACGTCTTTTGATTTAAAATATGAATCATTTTGCTCTCCCATAGGTGAAACTGGCAGTGTATTTGGAGTACTGTAAAGTCCTGGGCGGCTTCTACCTGTTACTGATCATGTTGTTATCTGTCACCCAACAAACGGCTGCCTCCTGTTACAATTACTGGATCGGCCTGTGGGCTGACGATCCCATGTTCAACGGCAACAACGCACTCAGCACACACCCAGCTGCGGTTAGGAGTCTACAGCTCCTCCTCGCATTATACAACAAGGTGCAGGACAACGCTCATTTAATAATCTGTTATGTCGCCAGCTCGCAATACTTTATGCCTGCTTATCCCTCAGTCTTAACCACTCCCCTTCCTCCTCGGTCAGACAGCCTATCAGGGTGGCTCTGGGATCTCTCAACGCTGCGTGCTGGCCAGCAGAGACCACGCGCAGCGGTGGTCCTCCTTCTCTGTCCGGGCAGGAGCTCTCACCACCTCTGCAGAGTGTGCAGTCCTGAGCAGCCTTGAGGCATTGGGCCAGCTGTCAGTTTTATTTAACAAAACAGAGTGTGGTGATATCTGATTGGTTTGGATGGTTAACTCGTCCCCTTTTTTAACCGTCTTGAGCTCTCGTACCATTAAAAAACGAGCCAGCGCAAAGTAACACAAACCCGCCCCCCCATATGAACATATGCATGATGACGTATTCTCCGAGTGCATAAAGCAAGGCTTAAATTCTCCTAAATTATTTCCTAGAGCTCACCCCTCCCCTTCCTCACTCAGACCAAATCATCCTTCTGGGGGAATAGGGGGTTTCTGTACAATCTCGCTGCTTCTCAGGGGGGTGGGGCATGGGTCTCCTTACAGTCCTGCCACCCGCATGATGCAGACGCCATGAGCGAGCGTTTTCAGAACTCGGGGGGGGGGGGGGCGGGGCAGCTGATATAACCAGCCATGGAAACTGAAAATGCTCGCTCGGGGTGCCGGTGTTATTTGAGAATATTCGCTTTGACTGAATTTAAGCTCTGGCATAAAGTCTGTTGACGCTAGTCTGCTTTTGGTTAGGATGCCTGTATTCTGGTTTTTACTGGAGCAGGTCTTTCCCCCCCTGTGTCAAATGAAAATAGGAATCCCATCGGCTTTAGCAGGCATCCAACATCCTTATACGCTTTTGTCCTGTAAATTAATAGTTGATGTGTTTAACCCTTTAAACTCTAAGTTCCTATGACGATAAACCCGTCAACCCTAAGCTCCTCTGGAAAAACAATCATTTTTGTCCATGTGCTATTTTTAATATTGGTATTGGTTATTCACCCCCCCTCCCCTCACATAGGCTCCCTCTCTGAAACCTACAAGCATTCCCCATCCCCCACTCCCCCTGTTACCAAACAAGCTGTCTCTCACCCTCCCCACACCCCTCTCCCTCTCACACACACATTCTCTCTCACCGGCATACCCCCTACCCACCCTCTCTTACCTCCCATGCTCTCTCACACCCTCCTGCTCTCTCATCTTCCCCCCACCCCTCTCACCAACCGTGCTCTCTGTCACCCTCCCCTCTTTCACACACACATTCTCTCTCACCGGCATGCCGCGGGATGCATTCTGTTCGTGGTGAAGATGAAGGCCCGGGCGCGCTGTTTGTGGCACACGGGGGCCTTCCCTTTTCGCTGCCATCGGCGCGCCGGGCCATCTTCGCCGTGAACGGAGCGCGTCCCGTGTGCCCCCACTCCTCGCGATGGCCACTGTCCGTGCGCTTCCGGTTTTGGAGGGAGGAAATCGGCGAGGCGAAGGTGAAAATCTGCGGGAAGGGCGACTAGGGAGGAAATCTGTGGGAAGGGGGAATTCTGTGCAAATTCTGCAGTGGCACAGAATTCCCCCAGGAGTAATTATACCGGTTTACCGGGATAACGGGTGATATTGATACTAGGCCGTCCCGGAAAGGATTAACCATGAAAGTGGATACTAAGATGTACACCATTCACCGCTCATCTCTAAACATTCAGTGAGTGAATGCAGGCTTCCAGCCTTTTATCAAGGAGGTGCTGTGCTTTGGAATAATTACCTCTCTTTCCTGAAGCAGAGCGAAAAACTCCTTCCATTGCTTTGGTGCTCTGGATCCTACAGGAAATGAGCTGATGAAAGGATAGCGGGCTAAAGGAAATGGAAGTGCTTCAGCTGAACAGCATGCGCGGTATTCGCCAAAGTCCCCGCACGACGATCCACTTTATAATTAAGTGGGTGCTCCTAGACTGGGCTACAGTCTTGGTCCCTGAAGTTTCTTGTCGAGCTGTACGTAATGCAAGGCAAGCGTAGCCATTGGTTAACACTGTAAGCAGCGCAGATGTTGGGCGGTGGTTTAAGGGCGCAGGGCATGTGCACATCTGGGGCAGTATCCGCGGGCAGAGGTTCACTTCCCCCCCCCCCCCCCCCTTAGATAAAAGGCAACGCTTTTTCTTCCTCGAGCTGAGCCCTTTCTGTGTCGTATCCGTTCTTTGACAGGTTTCGGCTTGTTTGCCACGTCCGCGGCGGTCATTTTGGGCGGAGTCTCTGTTTCCCGCCATCTTCACTCCAAGCTTTTGCATTCCGTCTTGAGGTGCCCTCTGAGTTTCTTTGAGCGGACCCCAAGTGGAAACCTGACAAATCGGTTTGCGAAAGAAATGGACACGATCGACACCATCATCCCCCATAACCTGATGATGTCTATCATCGTGCTGCTGACTATTTTAGAGATTTTGCTAGTCATTGCTGTGGCCACCCCACTGGCTGCAGTTACCTTCTTACCTCTAGGACTCCTCTATTTCTTTTTACAAGTAAGTAGCTTTTCAGTCTCGGAAGTAGTCTTTAAAAAAGGAAATGAGTTTTAGTGATCAGAAACGTATATTTCAAGATATTTGAAATTAGCATTTTGTACAGGCAAGGGGGGCAAGAACACATTTTCAACTCTGTCTTGTCGCAGTTGATGAGTTGATTGCCTCTGTGTATTATAATATCTTTGGAATATCATTGTACAGATATTGCGCTAAAAAGAGAGATTCAGACCATATGTATTATGCTGAAAAAGTCTTTGTATTAACGCTGTGACGGGGTGAATAGATCCTGCTCCCAGGTACTTCAGTCGCTAGGGAGGAGTCGGTTGCTCGTCGTCATTCGCCATTGGGCCCTTTTGTGGTGGGGCTCCGGGAAGAGAGCGGTACCAAAGCTCCCTCATGCTGTGCATTGCACCAGGCATGTGAAATTTATTTTAAAAAAAGGCCTTATCCTGGCTGTTTCTGCATTTTAGTTTTTTTTGCTGGGCTAAGCGCATGGTTTCTAAATTCAAGCGCACACATCCACCAGTGCAAACGGTCATTCAGCGGAAAAACATGGACAGAAATAGCCGAGATAAATCCTGCCCTTGACTGTAGGTTGTGTTTCATTGTGAAGTTGGAGACTACGGAACCTAATGTAGTTTTGATAAGTGAGATAAGCAAGCCTGGCACGTATTGTTTGTCATTAGAAACAATCAAGATTTTTTTTTCCCTATTTTGTCCCTCTTATTTCTGGCAGTGTCATGATCTAATCACATATTTTACACTTCTCGGGCACAGGCTTTGTGTTTACATGAATATCCAGGGTAGAAAAATTGGGGATATATCCAAAAATAGAAATAACTTTATAAAAATAAAAAAAAAATTGTGGCTGAATAATTGTATTACATTCACTCAGCTGTAAATTGCTTTTTTTTTTTTCCCCCTTTGCTGAAGAGATTTTTATCTGGCAAGTTCACGACAGCTGCAGCGCCTGGAGTCGGTCAGCAAGTCTCCCTTGTACACTCAGTTTAACGAGACTCTGCAGGGAATCGGCATCATCAGAGCCTTTGGGGAGCAAAACCGATTATTCAGGCGACCCCACACCAGACTGGACACCAACCAGCAGCTCTCTTACTCCAGATTTGTTGCTAACCGGTAATGCGCCTCTGCTGATTAACGTTTGAGGTTTATATTGGGAGTTATAGAAATGCAAAAGCGGGGCTGGCCCGGTGGCTCGGACAATAAGCGCTGCATAGTTGCTATGTGGAAGGTCCCTGGTTCAATCACCAGCTTGGGTCTTCTGCTCCCCAAGGTTGACTGGGGGTAGGGATGCTGCAGATGCAGTGTTCAGAGTATCCCAGGGGGAGAGGGAGTGGTGATCATTGCTCAAAGGCGACACCTAGTGGCCAGTGATTGCAAGGTTTCTGGAAGGAGCCCTAGAGCATGGTCTCCAGCCCAAGGCTTTGTTGATCCAGTGACTGGCCTCGGTGTGTTGGGGGAAGAGGTAATTAATAATATGGATTGGGGGGGAGGGGTGCGATTTCTGGGTAGTTGTGAATGAAGGCTGATGGTGCCAGGGTCTCCAGCACAGATTCAGACTGAGCTGGAAGCCTAACACCAGGCGGAAAGAACTGGAATGATAAAAACAAGAAACCAGACTACATTACAGCTTTAAAAAAAAAAAAAAAAAAAGCAGCCCTCTTGAAAAGAAGGCAAATGCTGCACAGAACAGTGCATGTAGTGAGTTGCATTGTATGAAAAGTCTCTGCTTCTGAAGTCCTTTTTGTCCTCTCCTGCTCTTTAGGTGGTTGAGTATACGCTTGGATCTCCTCGGTAACTGCATAGTGTTCACTGTAGCGATCATAGGAGTCATCTTCAGAGAGAGCATCGGTCCGGGACTTGTTGGCTTAGCAGTGGTGAATTCTCTCAGGGTAACTCCCTTTCTCCCTCCTCCTTAAAAAAAAAAAAAAAAAGATTCCTGTAGATATTTCAGAGTCAGAAGATTCTTCATCTTTTGAAATCTGGTGCTTGGGGCTTTCTAGTTGGGGGTGGATGGGGGGAGGGTATTAAATTCTAAACAAAACTGAAGTCTTTAGTGGCTGTGCTGTTTTTATTGGACCAAGATAAGCGCAACTAAACATTTACTGTGTGCATAATTTGAAGAGCACACACATGGTCCCATCTGAAGAAGGCCACTGTGTGCTTTTGACAGCTCCTGCACTATAATGAGGACGGGTGAACAAGGGTAACGCAAATGTAGCTGGTTTTCAGCACAAGCCAACGGGGGGGGCCCTGTCCATTCGCCAATTATCCCGGGGCAAAAGAGCTGTCTGAACACTGCCCTCCCTTTACCAGGGGTCCCACAAAGCTTGCACTTCTAGGGCGCATTAGGACGAGCATTTCCTCGGGGGTGTGTTGTTTAGGACGGAGGAGGAAGCTGGCACACGTAGATCGCATTTGCAAGTCTTATGTTCCTTACTTTGCATGGGGGGGGTGGGTCAAGCCACTGCAAAAGGCTGTGGGTGCTCTGTCTCTGAGGCAGTTTTTCAAAGTGAATGTAGGCAGGTCAGGGTAAAAAAAAAATGTACCCCTGGACTTTGCACCGAGAAGGGTCACCATGCAGCTGAACCCGGGGTTTGGAGTCAGTGCATGCTTGTATGTGTTTTCCCAGCATTATCAGTGAAACGCGCAAAAATGGTTGCGTTGCTCATGTACCACGTTTTATGACTCTGCCGTTTTTTGCTCTGAGCTTGCTCGCTGTGGAAAGACATGCGTGCCGTTCTGGGTTGTGTGGCAGGCCTCCTGAGCCCCTCCCCCTTTCAGCTTGTTTCTCTATTCACAGGGAAATATTTTCAGACTCCCATTCCAGAGCAGTTTTAGTGATTTCTGGTGTGCGTGTTGACCTTCATCAGCTATGTTGTAAACAGATTAGCTGCTCTTAACTTTTTTAAGTAGAGAGAAAAAAGCCCCCGAATGTACCTTTTTCCACTCACAGTAAAAGCTGGAACGGTTCAAAATGCTACACAGTGCGTAAAATTCACCCTGGGTTTACGTTGCAGTTTTCAGATTTCTTTTAAAATAAGAAATGGGTAATTGCAGGTGCATTGGGTCAAAAAATGTGCCCGGGTCAATTAGTGCTGCATGCATCTTTCTTTGAAAACAGAGGCCAGGTAAAAAAAACAAAAACAAAAAAAAAACCTGTTTTTTAATTATTCTTTTTAATCTGTCAAGCTAACACAAGTGTTAAATATGGCAGTTCACACTGCAACGGACTTAGAAACCAACACGGTTGCTGTGGAGAGAGTGAAGGAGTATTGTGACGTGGAACCTGAGGTATTATTTCTTCTCTCCTGGTGGTGGGTTTGTTTGTTTGTTTTTTTTTTTTTTGCAGGATGGTATCGGATCGTGCTGCTGCTCTTATGGGTTACTAATCAGACATCCCTGTCCATGAAGGGCTGTGACTTGTGATACATGTTTCAATAACTTGTGTGTTTGGGACAGGGCTCATTGATTGGGTTCCAGTACACTCTCTGTTTGACATGTTTTCTGTACAGCCAGATTTTAATATAGTTTCATCTACAGATGAATCGGTGTCTGTGACAGTGCCCTGATAGGTCAGCATTAGAGCAAAACCACTTGTTAAAAATGGAATAAGAAGGTGAGAGTTTCTGTCCTGCTTGATTGCCCTGTGGCTCCTCTGGATCAAATTTTTCAGAATGAAAATAGGAACCTTTATTTTAATTGTATTCATTTTTATTTTAATGTATTTAATATGAATTTTCCTTTCAGCATGCTGTTGGGAAGGATGGGGAGAGACGATAATGTTTTGATGCATTGGTTAATTGTTCTGCTGAAACATTTCGTTGTTCATAAGAACATAAGAGATTGTCATAATGGGTCAAACCAAGGGTCCATCAAGCCCAGCATACTGTGTCCAACAGAGGCCAATCCAGGCTACAAGTACCTGGCAGGGACCCATTCTACTGCTGCCAGTAATAGCAGTGGCTATTCTCTAAGTCAACTTGATTAATAGTAATTAATGAACTTCTCCAAGATCTTATCCAATCCTTTCTTAAACCCAGCTACACTAACTGCACTATCCACATGCTCTGGCAACAAATTCCAGAGCTTAATTGTGCATTGAATGACAAAAAGAATTTTCTCCGATTAGTTTTAAATGTGCTACTTGCTAACTTCAAGTGCCCCCTAGTCCTCCTATTATCTGAAAGAGTAAATAACCGATTCACATTTACCCATTCTAGACCTCTCATGATTTTAAAGACCTCTATCATATCCCCCCCTCAGCTGTCTTTTCTCCAAGCTTGAACACCCCTGAACAGCTTACTCTTTCAGAAACAGTATGGGATACTCCATGAAGTTACTAACTAGCGCATTAAAAAAAAATTGGAGAAATACTTTTTCACTCAATACTCAGTTAAGCTCTGGATGTAATAAAGGCAATTAACTTAGCCAAGTTAAAAAAAAAATCAACAAAACAACCCCCCCCCCCCCCCCCAAAAAAAACCCCCATTATTAACCAGGTATACTTAAGGAAAGGCACTGCTTACCCCGGAGTATAAATAACATGAGCTCTATCTATTATTTGTGAGCCTGCCAGTTCTTTGTGACTTGGACTGGCTGCTGACCCAGTATGGCAGCTCCTTTATGTGATAGTGGTGCCATCCATGCACATCAAGTACTTCAGTCTCTGATAATTTCTTTTCAGGCTGCTTGGACATCAGGCCATGGTTCAGCACTTGGAAAATGGCCACAGGAAGGTAGAATAGAATTTAACGATTATGGACTGAGATACAGGAATGATCTTGAGCTGGCTTTGAAGAACATCACAGTGGCTATTCAAAAAAGTGAAAAGGTATGCGCAGGAAGTTCGTTTTGTCTTGAATGTTTCCTCATGTGCATCACGTCTCATGCACAAATTCCGCACATACGTTATTGACTACAGACGAGTAACACGTCCAGCATTCTGTTTTCACAGATAAATGCAGATGGAACGGAGGTTTAATTTTTAAGTGTGTTTACTATTTACCTCCATCCCCGCCTGAAAAAAATGAATGCATGTTTATAAAAAAAAAAAAAAGCAACATGATAACCAAATAGTTGTGAAAAGAACAAGCAAAACTCTTATTTTAGGAACCATCTTAATGTATTCTTCGATATAAATAGCCACGTCTGAAAAGAAAAGATAAATATGTAAAAAAAAAAAGCTGATTTCTCTTTTAGTATAATTATTTTAAACAGAAAAAAATTGGAGAAATCTGCATTTAAGGAAAACATGCGGAAAAAGCAGATGGCGCTTGCAGATGTTGTGAGGGTTAGATCCACGTAAATATCTTGCCACACACTGTTCTGTATGCTTATAAAAAAAAAAATAAAAAATCAGAGGTTGGAAACCTGGTGATTTTCTTTGATTCAGTAAACCATACACAGTCCAAGACTCCAGCCTGGATTAAGTCATATAGTAAATGAAACCTGCTGTACTGGTTTGTCCCATTAAGAATTATCTTGGCGCACCATGGTAAATTTCCCCCTGCTGAGTGGATGCCTTCTGAAAACATTTACTTCATAAAGTCAACAAAAGTTATCATTTAACTGTTCTTTAACAATTTTTCTATGGATGCCCAAGGTAACTTCCTTTTTGTCTCTACTACCTTGTACATTCCACATTTGGTGCGTGTGGTAAGCCCCAAAAATGAGGTACCAGTTATCCTTTGTAGCAGTACAGAATGACCAAGTGAAATGAGAATGCGATCATTTAGCAATGCAATCTTTCCTTAGGTCGGTATTGTCGGAAGAACAGGGGCTGGCAAGTCTTCCTTTACTATGGGACTGTTTCGAATTATTGAGGCGGCCGCTGGACAGATATGTATCGATGGAATAGATATTTCTACGATAGGTCTTCACGACCTTAGATCTAGAATAACTATTATACCTCAGGTGAGTTTCTTTAACGATACAAATGTGAAAAGGTAATGTTGTGGACATACCTGAAATGTCATCACTTAACTTTGGATTCTTCTGTAGAAGAACTGTCTTGATAACATAGGGAGCCAATTTTCAAAGAGTTTAGATGCCTAATTTTGGAAGTTGGGCTCCTAAATTAGCCCTTTTGAAAATCTGCTAGGGCGGAGTTCCTAAATTTAGGCTCCAAGTTTCACTGGGCCGCCCTTACATTTAGGAATCTAAAATGTGGGCAGAATTAGGGCAAAGGAAAAAAGTTGGTGCTTACCACTGGTTTTCAGCACTTGCTTCTTAACTTAAGTGCCTAAATCCAGGCAGAGTGTTAGGTCCCTAAATTTAGGTGAATTTTCAGCTGAGAATGTCGAAGTCAAATTTCAGCATCTTGCTGAATATACTCGTAAAGTTAGCTGGGTTACTTTAGGACTGTGATTTACCTGACCAGAGTTATCCAGCTTAATTTATCCAGATAGCACTTAATATGTACGATACCCAGATAAATGTAAGCCAGGTCCCTCACCCTTACTTTTTTGCCTGGGTAGAATTTAGTAGGATAGGAAAGCAAACATGGGTAAATTTCGTCAGGTTTGGTAGGGCGGCAAAATGAAATTGGCTTGTTATATGAAACCCTTTTCAGAATTGACCTCTTAAGTACCTGAATTTGGCTGAAACTCTACCTAAATTCAGGGTCCTAGAATTTAGCACGTGCTGGTAGCTTCTAAAAGAAGCAGGATTTATAGATGCCTGTAGCGCAGGCCTCTGGCAGGTGGCCTGGCCTCCCTTCATGTCTTCCCCTTTTCTGTCTTATCTCTCTGAAATTGTCTTAATTTTCCTCTCCCTACCCTGTACTGAAGTGCCACACATTGGCTGATAAATCAGGACAATCAAAAATGTCCGCCTCTGTTGGTCAGATGCTCTGGGATAGTTTTATATAAAAGACCTCGTACAAAACTTGATTCTCGCTGTCTGTGTTTCATCCTTTTTCTCGTCAATTAATGGCCGCCTGCCGAATTTCCATCTTAATGATAAAAACGAATTAAGCTCTGATGGTGAACAAAAGCACATTGAATGGTATAAATAGGAGTGCATTTATTAATATCATTGTCCAATTTGGGTGAATCTAAAGCAGCAGGAATTTCTGTAGCCATTTGTGCATCTTCTTTGCTGGCAGGTGGCTATAGGCAGCATTTCTCAGCAGAGCCACCCTTACATGATATGTCAGTAACTATTGCTCTCGGCTAATTATGCATGCATCTATCTGCATCTGTTAATCCTATTTTTTTTGTGTGTTTTCTTAGGATCCAGTTTTATTTTTGGGGTCTTTAAGAATGAATCTGGATCCCTTTGCTAACTACTGTGATGATGACATCTGGACTGCTCTGGAGCTGGCTCACTTGAAAAGTTTTGTAACAGGTCTTCCAGAAAAACTAGACTATGAATGCTCTGAGGGAGGGGAGAATCTGAGGTACTGGGTCCAATAAACAGATTTAGTTATGCGTGTTTGCTGCTACTTATTAATTCACCAAATTGCTGTACTTGGCGGCCACGTTCTTTGTATATTTAGCTACCTGTTTGGAGTTCTATTTATCCTTTGTCTCTGGTCTCTTGTACATTTCATTTTCATGTGTCTGTGCTGAAGGCACTATGAACAATTCTCTGCATCTCCATAGCAAGGAGCAAGCGAGTAAGTTGTTTAAGCTAATGAAACTTTTCTGTAGATTAATAAAGTAATGAAATAGGGCTTTTATGTGCACTGTGAGTCTTTGTTTTGCCCCAGGACGTAACGTTTTCCCCAACCAAGAGCTCAGTTCCCTTAAGCTAGCCTGTAGGTGGTTTTCTGATCTTTCAACACTTGTTCAAACTGAGGTTTGGAATACCTGCTTTACTCAGCGTGAGGCTTGGAAAGCCTATTTCCCAGTATCTTCAGAGAGTTGTAAGATTGGGACATTCTGCAGTGTCATTGGTCAGAAGGCTATTGCTTTGTACCCTGATTGGTCCTTCCAACACAGTTGACAGGGAGCTAGTTCTAAAGTTGCTAGAAGGCTGGGAGGGCAGAGGAACCAAATTCACGCCAAGGTCCTTTCCTAGCTCTGTACATCCTTGTGGAGACAGCCTGAAATCCGAACCTCTCTATGCACTGGATAAGTACAGTCAAACTTATTTAGATAGTGTTAACTATATGAATCAGCTGTTGATTCTAACTTAGCTACACCATGGCCTATATTGTTGCTAGGTGTAGTAACATAAAAGTTTGACTAATATAGGGGTTTTTGTTTTCATATTTCATCACTCTTCCAAACAATTTAAGAGGAGGATCCCAGTATTTGAACTGCTGTTTTCTGGCTTTGAGGCCCAAGCCCAAAAAATGGATGTTTGTCCCTCAGGAAGTTAAAGAAATGTAAAAGAGCTTTTCAGAAGCCGTGTTTGAATTTCCATTTGCACAGTCAGGATCCGGCCTAATCAATGTGTGATTCAGACTGGACCAGAATATGTTCAGGAGCTCTTGCACACTCATGCCAAGAGCAGGGCAACCCACTACCTGTCATAGGGAGTGAGCAGCAAGAAACTGAACCTACGTCTAGGGATTGGCCACCATTGGATTCTGGATGCTGGGCTGGATGGACCTTTGGTATGGCCTAGCATGGCCGCCCTTATCTTATGTGCTGTCTCGACCTTTGCACTCATCCCATCTGGCATTGTTGCAGAATACCTTTCTTTCACAAGTGCAGTTAGTAATTACTCATCAGAAGCACCACTTTTATCCCAGTACTGATTCAGTCACTTGTCACTTGAGGTGCAGGAAGAAGTTAAAGTCTTGATTGAGTAGGCATTTTCCAGATTTGTGGGGCATAGGCTAGAGTGGTCCAAGAGTTTGGAAATAGAATTGAAGTAGGAGAAGGTAGTGAAGGGTATAGATTTGGTTTCTCTTTTGAAATGCTATGCTAGGTTTGGAAGGTAAAATGTATGGGGAGAGGGTTTAGTAATTATTATTTTTGTACGTTTTTTTTTTTTTTTTATTGCTGTGATAAGGGTTGGGCGGTGGTATGCAGCGGCATATTCCGGTTGAAGACCAGCCCAGGGATTCGCCGCCCAGGAGATACCACATGGTCTGCCGAGCGCGGCTCTATCACGGCCGCACTCGGCAGACCACGTGACTAGAGCAACCGGCCCACCGGGGGATGCCCGATCCCCCGATAGGCCAATCTGCCCCTGGTGGTATGGTTATGGGGGAGGCTAGTTATTGATTTTTTTTAGTACTTACTCTTATTGTAACCCGCTTTGAGGTGTCCAGATAAGGCAGGAAATCAAATCAAAATAAATATTCACAGAGACACAGCCTGTTTAATGGATATAGCATGACTCCCAGGTCCAGAGGTGAACTGGAAGTCTTCAGCAATGTTATTAGGAATACCTCAGTCTGAGCAGTCACACATCACAGACACTACTGAAGAAATGTATAATTGAATTTAGTTCATTCCTTAGACAAACTGATGCCAAGTAAGAGTGATTATTATTTGTTAATAGAGAAAATCTTTTATTTTTGTTTTCCATCTTCTTTGTTTGTTCATTTTTTGAGCTTTTTAAAATTTCATTTCTGCATATTAATACATTCTAAAATCATTTTAGCATGCACTACACCATTTAGCAAATCTGTTGTATTTTTCTATTTTGGATTAGAAGTGACATGATATGAAATAAGAAATGTGTGTTTTCAGTCATTTTAAGTGACTGCAAATCTCCTCCTAGCTAATAGCAGAGGCTACTATTGATGGTTTGAAGACATTTACAAGTCAGAGCTGAACTGCTTTTCACATATGTTAGTACTATCTATATCACCTGAGAATTGTAAGCATTGTTTTGGAAATGCTATTTAACTGCTCATGGATCATTTGCTGACAGCCAGTTTAACCCCACAGTTTGTGATTAGAATAAAAAAATCACAGATGCTGTTTAAATTGCAGTGTTGGGCAGCGCCAGTTGGTGTGCCTGGCTCGGGCGCTGCTCCGGAAGACCAAAATCCTGGTTCTAGACGAAGCCACAGCAGCAGTGGATCTGGAAACGGATAACCTCATTCAGTCAACCATCAGGATTCAATTTAAAGACTGCACTGTGATAACCATAGCCCATCGCCTCAACACCATCATGGACTACTCAAGGTAAGAAGTCTCTTCAGCATTTGTTATGCTAAGCAAACATCACAGTAGTCAGTGTTTTATCAAAAGCATTTGACTTGAAAGCAAAATGTAAAACTGAAGAAGTTAATTTTGTCAGATATTTATTGCTCAGGGATCATGTCTTTTAGAGATGCAGTCATGAATATAATGAAGGTAAACTATCGTCCGCAGGCTTACATCTGTAGTGGTTTAAGGTTTGCTCTCCGTGTTTCTGCATCTGGCACATGCACAGTTTCATCCATCGTCCGGATTCCTTTTAGCTTGCCCCAGAGAGTGATCTCTGCCCTTGTTGCTGGAAGTCCCTCATGAACATTGTAAAACGTCATGCTTTCTGTCCAGTTATGTTTTGCACCATTTTCAATAATCTGCAGTGCGCAGGAGTCAAGTTGAGTTGCACTGGCTCAGATCGTCTGCACCAATGATCTCACAGAACAGGCCACTGAGTAACTGAAAGCACCTTGAGATCTTACATATTCTTAAGATGCAGAACATCTTTCCACTTTGCAGAGGAGACCACAACTGCCACTGTGTACAGCAAAGCGTCCTCTTGGAACAGACAGCTGATCAGCTGTTACGCTTCCTCAAGTGCCCTCCTGGTGCTTCCGAGTGCATAAGAGAGAGGGGATTGTGAGGCAGAAAAAAGTAGAAACGACCGTGTGCCAAAGTGAATCAGGTCTTTAACCTTACTAAGAATGCAGCAGGCTGTGCTGAATAGGCTGTCTGTCTTTTATTGCTTGAAGTAAAATTGAGAGAACGTGATGTAAACTGTGTTTTTGTTTGGTTTCACTACACAGGGTTCTCGTTTTTGATAAAGGGCAGATTGTGGAGTTTGATACCCCTGCAAACCTCCTAGAAAAGAGAGGACTGTTTCACAACATGGCCAAAGATGCCGGCCTTCTTTGATGCGCATGAAACGCTCTGAGGAGCAAGATCCGCCCGTGATTAAACTTGCACTGGGATATACTGGCCAGCAATGTAAATAAAATGTGGAAGATAAACCATTTTTTGTATCATGTACAAACTGTTTTGGCTTGCTTTCATTATTAAATGTCCTTCCTCATTATTATTATTATTTTTTAATGGTATTTTAGATGTTTTGTTGAGTATTAGATTTTTTTTTTTTTTGCTTTGGAGAAAAAAAGGGTGACTGTTGTAGAAGATGTAAAATGTCTATAATCTGTAAAGCTTGGTTTCAGAAGCAAGGCATCTTTCAGTATAACTGCAAAGAACAACTTGACTTTCTCAGTTAACAGAAAGAGTTAATCTTTTGAGTTGCTCGTTGAACTTGTTGGGCCTTAGTCAAAGACTTTTTTCCTTAGGCACAGAATTGGGAAAAGACCTCCTTTTAATATAAGGCCCTTTGCCTGTAAGCAGTATTGAGAGCTGCGGGTAACTTAGGTCTGTATAGTAAACAAACCTGCTAAATTGCTGGTCCAGATGGTTCCGAATTCTGAGGCTTATTTCTTTGCTGACCTGCTCCAGTACTTGCACATACATTAATAGGCAAATGTTTTCTGTGTGCCATTGTGACAGCATAATGCTGCTCACTTGATGGTTTGGAAGCTCTACCAATGGCAGAAGTATTTCCATGAATGCTAAACTGCAATATGTCACTGATCAAACAAATGCAGTTACTAAGCAGAGTTTGTTAACTAGGTATAAATGCTGCTCAACTGTATTCAGCACCCTAAGAAAACTTATTGTTACCTGCTTTCAACTGAAACCCCCAAATTAAGATACACATTCAGGTTCTTTTCCCCTAGACACAGAACAGAGAAAAATGCCTTAGTGAATTGGCCCTGAAGTCTTTGTTGGCTTAAATGAAGCCCCTTGCCTTCTGTTAACTGTTTGGTGGCCAGTATAAAATAAATCGGGGCTTTTGGTCCTGTGGAGAGGCATCCGCATAACTAATACCACCGTCACCATTCATGCCAACGTTTGAAAGCCTTTGGAAACTGAACACGCTCTCATTTTGTATTCGGACCCCTTCAGCGTAGAGGTGAGGGAAAAGCTGTTAGTCTCAGAAATAAATATTTATATAGAGTTTCCTTTATTTATTTTTAAAGAGGACTGGAGCTTTACAATTAGGTAGTCTGAATTAAAACACTTAGGGCCTTATTTTCCAAGCAGTTTACCGCGTGTGATGAGAGAGAGAGAGAGAGACACACTCTTCCTATACTGCCTATGCCCTAGACAGGTATTTGTATCCCTATGGGAGGGCCACCTACTAACTCGGGGTGGGGATTAGGTATGAGCGTCGGGGGTTGGGGGCCACTTTCGCATTCCACATGAGACGTACGGAAAGAACAGTGGTCTCTAGTGAAGATTTGCTGGCCGTCGGAGTGAGGAAACTCACTCCAAGAGGAGATTTGGGCAACGTTCTCTCCACCTAGCTTGATGGACACTCTACCTGGGCAACAACAAGCTAGGTGGAGAGAATGTAGCCCAAATCTCTTCTTGGAGTGAGTTTCCTCACTCCGACGGCCAGCAAATCTTCACTAGAGACCACTGTTCTTTCCGTACGTCTCATGTGGAATGCGAAAGTGGCCCCCAACCCCCGACGCTCATACCTAATCCCCACCCCGAGTTAGTAGGTGGCCCTCCCATAGGGATTCAAATACCTGTCTAGGGCATAGGCAGTATAGGAAGTCAGTCTCAGTCTCAGTCTCTCTCTCTCTCATATCGTGGACCGCAATACTCCTGGACACTTTTGTGACAACAAAACAAGCAATGAATCATCACGGTGCACGATGTTTTCGCGATTTGCGACTCCAGTTCCGCGAATAGCGAAAACATCGCGTGCGGCGATGTTTCCCCACGGCACGAAAAATGCCTTATTTGCATAGGCCACGCCCCCTCATGCGTTACCACTGCGATATTGGAAAATGAGGCCCTTAGTCTCAAGTTTTGACCTCCCGTTTCTCATTGCTGGCAAGGTGGAGTAAGGGGGAAAGAGGAGGAGAAGGAGGGGAAGTCAGATGGCGCACGGAGGGTGGGTGCATTGCATCGCAGCATGGTACCGGCGGCTCGAGGTAAGCAAGCAAGGAGGTGAAGAGGGAGAGAGAGAAGGGGGGAGGGGAAAGGGAGGGGCTAAAGAAAAGGCCCTGGCCCTGGCCCTGGCCCTGAGAGTGTATGTTTGAGTCCTTGTGTTTGTTGTGAGCCAGGGGGTAGGTGTCTACCTGGGAGTCTGTATAGGGGAGGGAGGGGGGGGGGGGGAATGTGTATGTGAGAGAGAGTTGTATGTGGGTGATAGATGGCATGTGAGAGAAAGCATATGTCTGATATCAGGTAAGCGAGACAGTGAGCAGGGATACTCAGGTGGAGAGGGTAGCAACAACTGCAGCAGTCCCTGCCAGCTTGGCTCATCTGCCAGCAGCAGCAATTGACACTGCTGGTAGAAGAGCCAAGTTGCCAGGACACTCATTGCACTGTAATGCAGAATAATTTGCAAAAAATATTGTTTTGAAAAATAGATGTGCAGAGTTTTGCAGAATTTAGAAAATGTGCGCAGAGTTTTCAATATTTTGTTGCAATTTTTTTGCGCAGAATCCCCCTAGGATTATCTTGGGCTCATGCTCTGACTCTGCTGGACAGTGCCCAACTCTCCTGCTTGCTGCTTCAGCCCAATTCCCCATACCCCACAGCAACCAGACAGCATGAAGGGAGGAGGGGCAGGAAGCCCACAGAGCAGCAGTGAACGGCAGAAGAGAGCCTGTGCTCCCTGCTGCAGCCCGAGTACAGCGCTCTTCTCTGCTATGCTCTGCTCGCTTGGAGAGTCATTCCTCCAGGCTTTGGACATCTGTGCTGAAGGGACTTGGGACTCAGTCGAAAGCAGGTTAGGGAAGTCACCCACGGATATAGCCATGTGAGAATAATTTGTGGGAAGGGAAGGAGAGTGAATGCTGAAAGGGAGTGAGGTGAGAAGTAGTTAATGCTGGGGGATGGGTGGGGGTAAGGAGAGGATTGGAAGGACAAGATGAGCACACCATGGGAGGAGCCAAGAGGGGCTGAGGGAGAGAGAGGGGATCAGGTATGAGGGAGAAAATTGCGAGGGTGCTAGAGAGGTGAGAGAGAGTGAGAGAAAATCAGGGACTGAGGTAAAGGAAGAAGGGAGGAAGGACTCTGGATAAAGGTCAGAGTGATGGAGTAGGAAAGAGGACCAAGGATAGAGAAAAGTGAGAGCGAGGGGGGGGACCAGATACTGGGAAGGTAGCAATGGAGAAATAATCCAGGAATATGGAGAGAAATGGGATATGAGAGGGAGGGAGAAGACCCTGGGATTTGGGTGTGAAGGGATTCTGGGAAATAATGGAGGAGAAGGGGAATAAGGAATATAGTACCACAGAAACATAGTAATGATGGCAGGAAAGGGCCAGATGACCCATCCAGTCTGCCCTGCAAGCTTCTTATGGTAGTATCTGCTGCGCTGTGGATACCCCCCATATTTCTCTCAAGAGTAGTAACTGTCAAACCCAAAACATACTGCTAGCAACATTTTTACTAGGTGAGGAGCCTTCTTGATAATTCAGACAATGCTGCTTGATGTTCTTTGCTTTGGAACTTGGCCATAAGAGTTGTCCTATGCTTTTCCCCTTATGTCTGACTCTGCTGGACAGTGCCCAACTCTCCTGCTTGCTGCTTCAGCCCAATCCCCCTGACCCCACAACAACCAGACAGCAGGAAGGGAGGGGCAGGAAGCCCACAGAGCAGCAGTGAATGGCAGTCTGTACTCAGTTCCGCTCCACTGTTAAAGCAGAGAGGGATGTTGCAGTTATGACAAAAGCATCAAGGCTATTGAGTGAGGGTAGTAATCCCTATGCCTTCTATTAAGGGTACTCGGTGCAGGATACCTCCATGCATCCTCTTCTTCATTTCCATCCTCTAAATCTTTAGAGAGCCACAGTATTTATCCCATGCCCCATTGGTCACCTATCTCTGGACCACCTCCATCCTGCCTCTAACCTTTTTGAGATATGGGTACCAAGGACCTGTATAAGGGCATTATCATCTTTTTCATGCTGATAATTCCTTTCTCTATGCAGCCCAGAATTTCTCTGGCCATAGCTATCTCCTTGTCACATTGTGTCTGGCGATCTGAAGAAAGTGAAACAATCACCCCAAACCTCTCTTGGTCCATGCACATTAGTCTTTCACCGCCATAACATATCGCTCTTTTGGATTTTGGCATCCCATATGCATGACGCTGCACTTCTTGACATTGAATCCCACCTGCCAAATCTTCAACCACTCTTCAAGCTTTCTTAAATCACTTTTCATTCTCTCTATTCCTTCAGGTGTGTCCACTCTTGCAGATCTTAGTATCATCTGCAAATAGATAAACTTTACCCTCTATCCTTTCCGCCATGTCACTTACAAAGATATTGAAGAGAACTGGTCCTAAAACAGATTACTTAACACGGTTCTCTCTTCAGAGTAGGTTCCATTTACCATTACGCGCTGTCTCCTATCAATCAACCAGTATGTAATCCATTCTACCATCTTGGTACTTACTGTCAAGCTTCTCATTCTATTCACAAGGACTATATCAAAAGCTTTGCTGAAATCCAAGTAAATCACAATGGGTGACTACAGAAATGGATCAAGGAAGAACACTCAATAAAAAAAAAAAAAATCAATAAGATAGGTCCTGTCAGAACCTTCCCCTGGTAAATCAATGCTGCCCCAGATCTAGCAAGCCGCTTGATTGTAGATAGTTCACTATCCTTCCCTCAGCGTCTCCATTAATTTTCCCACTATCAAGGTGAGTCTAACCAGCCTGTAGTTTCCAGCCTCCTCTCTACTCCCACTCTTATGAAGCGGGACCACCACTGCTCTTCTCCAATTCCTGTTTCCATGGATCTATTAAACAGGTCAAGCAGCAGACCCACCAGCACATCTCCGATCTCCCTCAGTATCTTGGGATGAACCTCATCTGGACAGGAAATGTCCAACACTTCGCTATAGGTACAGTTCTGAAAAGATTGCCAACTTTTGAAAAAATATTGAAAGTCGTGAATCTCTTTAATTTATTTTTTAAAAATTTCTGAATCGGTCTTTTAGATTAAGAAACTAAATTGCTTCCTCGTTCCCTTAGGGAGGTGCAATTACATTCTAGAGGCAGTGATGTAAGGGGGCCCAGGACAGGTAGCAGCGAGAGGTCTTTTAGCTGCCATTGGGGAGGCTCAGCAGCTCTGGATAGGGGTCCCACAGCAGATCCCACATCCCACCCAAAATCTCAAACCCCAGGCTGAAAGCGCAGGCATTAACCGGGCCTGGACAGGTAACGGCGTGAGGTCTAGCTAGCCGCCATGGGGGAAGTTCAGCAGGGGACCCACAGCAGATCCCACATCCCTCCCCAAATTTCAAACAGACTGAAAGCTGCCCTGCTGGGCGAGAACAACTTGGACGTTCCGACTCTGGATGCATATGCAGCATGGCTCTCTGCTTCAACAGCATGGGAGAAGAATAAACTGATACTTCAAGCATATCCAGCATAGCTCCCTGCTTCAACGGCAGGGGAGAAGAAAAACAACCAATAAGGGCTGTATAACATAGGCTGGGTAAAACAAATAAGCATGGGTGTAGCTTGCTTATTGCGGCGGCTTCTACCCCTAACTAATCAAGCTAGATATTTCACTTGGATGCAGCTCCATCACTGCTCTCTACATTAATGGTGGGGGTGGAAGGGAAATAGAACCAAAGAGCTAAGAGAAACAGATAAGTATGAGAGAGAAAATGAGTGAAGCTTGCTGGGCAGACTGGATGGGCCGTTTGGTCTTCTTCTGCCGTCATTTCTATGTTTCTATGGATGTCCCCAATGTTGGACGTCTGACTCTGGACGTCCAAGATGAGCACGTCCAATTCTCACAGGAGGGGTTTGAGATTTGGGGTGGGATGTGGGATCTGCCTTTGGACCCCTATATGGACCTGCTCAACCTACCACATGGCGGCTAGATAGACCTCTCGCTGATACCTGTCCTGGATTCCCTTCCATCACAGCCGCTGCCCTTCTGAGTACACTCCCCCTGGAATGTAATTGCCCCTCTGAATCCTCCCTAAGGGTGCGAAGAAGCGATTTATTTATTTTTTTTAATCGAAAAGACCGATAGACCTCTCGCTGCTATCTAGCCGCCATGTGGGAGGTTCAGCAGGTCTGGACAGGGGTCCTAAAGCAGATCCCACCCCCAAATCTCAAACCCCAGACTGAAAGTGCCTGCATCTATTGGACCTGGGTGAGAACTGCAGATTCCCAGCAGAAAGAACAGACAGGAAATGTCCAACACTTCCCCATGGATACAGATTTGAAAAGATGGCCAACTTTCGAAAAAATATTGAAAGTCGTGAATGTCTTTATTTTTAAAAAAATTCTGAATCCGTCTTTTCCATTAAAAAAAAAAAATCGCTTCCTCCTACCCTGAGGGAGGACTTGGAGGAGCAATTACATTCTAGAAGCAGTGATGGAAGGGGGCCCAGGACAGGTTGACGCAAGAGGTCTTTGTAGCCGCCAAAGCAGATCCCGCATCCCACCCCAAATTTCAAACAGGCTCAAAGCTGCCCTGCTGGGCGAGAACAACTTGGACGTCCTGACTCTGGATTTCCCCAGGTTCGACGTCCCCAATGTTGGACGTCCCCTCTAGACGTACCGACTTCCGGACGTTCCCAGGTTGGATGTCCAAGTTGAGCACGTCCAACTCTCCCAGGAGGGGTTTGAGATTTGGGGTGGGATCTGCTTTGGGACCCCTATCTGGACCTGCTTGACCTCCCACGTGGCGGCTAGATAGGCCTCTCGCTGATACCGGTCCTGGGCCCCCTTCCATCACAGTCGCTGAGTACACACTCCCCCTGGAATGTAATTGCCCCTCAGAGTCCTCCCTAAGGGTATGAGGAAGCGATTGGGGTGTGGGATCTGCTTTGGGATGCCTATCCAGACCTGCTCAACCTCCCCCACACACACCCCAGTCACCTCCCTGCCCAGTCTCTGTCTCTCACATTCACCCCAGTCACCTCCCTGCCCAGTCTCTGTCTCTCACACACATTTTGCTTACAGCCCCAATGCTGTGTTCCCTTTTAATTTCGCTGTGCCTTATCAACTGCACTGAACCAGCAAACATTTATTTTAGAAAAATATGCCACAGCACTCGAACCTCGGCTGTTGGGATATCCCTAGGCTCCCGCTGACACCCCCCATCTCCCTGCTTTTACGGCCACCGGGAGCTCCAGTTGCCCATCTGTAATCAGCGTGGCTGAATGCCACTTTTACTTTAAACGCGGTTCTGCCGCGCTCATTGTTGCATGGGGGGGGGGGGGGGGGTTTATAATCCGCGGAGCAACCGGACTCTTCGTTCATGCGACTCACTGCCGCTTTGGGGAATCCCTGCTCTATCGCGGTTCCCAGCGGCTGGCCTCTTCTATTTGTGGCTCGCCGCTGTGTTTAATTTCAGCACTTCCAGCCCGTGGCGGCCACGAGCCTGGATACTGCCAGTCCTCCGAATCCACCACACGGATATCAGATGCCACCCTTCTTCCTACCCCACCGGCCAATTAGAGGCTTCCTCCTCCCACTGGTATGAAGAAGGGAGGAGGCTTCCCATTGGCCCGCCGGGGGCAGGAAGAAGGGAGGAGGCTTCTCATTGGCCCGCGGGGGCAGGAAGAAGGGAGGAGACTTCCCATTGGCCCGCGGGGGCAGGAAGCAGGGAGGAGGCTTCCCATTGGCCCGCGGGGGCAGGAAGCAGGGAGGAGGCTTCCCATTGGCCCGCGGGGGCAGGCAGAAGGTAAACGGAAGTATAACTGGGGCTGTTGGAGACGAGGAGCCGCGATGGATTCGCTGGTGTTTGAAAGCTCAGCAGAGAATAAGAAGTGTGGTAAATATCTGGGACTGAGAGGCTCTGTGCTTCTGCCGGTCCTCTCCTCATGTTTTCATGTTAATTGGGATCTGAATGATCTGATCTATCTGTTCCTTCCCTCACCCTGGAATTATTTATGCAATCCAAAATGACTGAAATTTTTCACTTCCCCCCCCCCCCCCCCTATGGTAGCGATTAGCAGGCGCCGACCCCTGTGGCCCTGCTGCCTCAGCTTCCTGCATGCACCTGCCGCAAACATCTCGTGCACCGCTGTAGTCTGAGCCGGGCGCTCTGGGCCCTTGCTTTACCCTCCCTTTCCACCTAGTCCTCGACCCGGCACCCTGTCACATGGACCGGGGCTGGGTGCTAGGGGGTGCCCAAACTCTCCCTTGGTCTCCACAACGAGGGCCACTTCTTTGGTTGGTGGTGGATGCCCGGGGGGGGGGGGGGGGGGGCATTTGTGGCTACCTCTTGATTTGGGGGTGGGGGGAGTCCAAATTACAACCCGGGGTCGGGACTGGGCCAGAAGGGAGAGCGGTGGCATCCTGGATGGGAGTTGGGGAGGAGGTGGTAGGGACTATAGAAGATCATTCGCTTAGGGTGAGCTTATGCTGCCGAGCCGCACTCTTTGGTATTCTGGTGTTGCTGATATTTCTGTCCCTGAATCTCCTCTTTCCTGCTGGGAAAACCTCATAATCTGTTTGGTAGTTACTCGGCTTCTCAGGGTTCATGGGGAGTGACCCTGAGAAGCAGCTGTGGCTGGTGTAGCGTTCCTCACATTTCAGGGGTTGTGTTTTGGGGCCTTTTCTATAATGTTGTGCAGCGGGCCTTGAGCTGCTGTCTCCCTGCTAGGGTTGGCAGGAAAACGTAGGAAACTGCAGGTGTGTGTGTGTGCAACAAGGGGGGAAGAGGAAGGGAAAGTAACTAACTTAGATGGGGGATGAGCTTCACTTTCAGCTCAAGCTAATTGGGAAACTTCCTGTCCCTGCAAGTACACTTGTTCGTGAATTAGAGGGAAATGAAGGCAGAGAGAGCCGGTGCTGCAATTGATGATGTGGGAGAAGTACGAAAGTAAGAAACTGCTAAGCAGCCTAGAACAAAAAACAAAAGAAAAAGGCAGGGGAGCTATGATAAAGAAGCACTGAAGGTTTATGGGGGCAAGAGGCAGCTCAGTATGGGGGGGCCAAGAAAGCGCCCGTTAAAGCTAATTAGCACATTTAGCAGCTGGGACGCACAGGTGAATGGAGACAGGGGGTGGGGGTCGAGACCAGGTGCAGCAGATGGGAGGGGTTGAGGAGAATCTGTCGTGAAGATCCAGTTTTTTTTTTCTGCTAGTCCTAAGTTTACAATAAAACTGGGCCACTTCACCCGCAGTCCTATTAAATCCATTTTCCAAAGTACGTTGGGATTTGCAGTTCTGCATTTCTTGTCATTACTAAAAACCCCGAAGTTCTGCAGGAATAGGAGTTAAATACCCCCAGCATTGACTTCCTTTAGTGTTTTGTTTTTTTTTCTTTCACCCACCCACCAAAGGATGCCCAGGCAGTTTGCAGCATTATTAGAATTCATATAAATCCCATCCCCAGGGAGCTTACAGTCTGAGCTTTGGGGTCCTTTTGGAACATAAGAAATTGCCATGCTGAGTCAGACCAAGAGACCATGAAGCCCAGCATCCTGTTTCCAACAGAGGCCAAATCAGGCCACAAGAACCTGGCAATTACCCAAACACTAAGAAGATCCCATGCTACTGATGCAATTAATAGCAGTGGCTATTCCCTAAGTAAACTTGATTAATAGCCATTAATGGACGTCTCCTCCAAGAACTTATCCAAACCTTTTTTGAACCCAGCTACACTAACTGCACTAACCACATCCTCTGGCCACAAATTCCAGAGCTTAATTGCGTGTTGAGTGAAAATTTTCTCTGATTAGTCTTAAATGTTCTACTTGCTAACTTCATAAAATGTCCCCTAGTCCTTCTATTATCGGAAAGTGTAAATAATCGATTCACATCTACTCGTTCAAGACCTCTCATGATTTTTAAAGACCTCTATCATATCCCCCCTTAGCTGTCTCTTCTCCAAGCTGAACAGCCCTCACCTCTTCAGTATTTCCTCATAGGGGAGCTGTTCCATCTACTTTCATTTTGGTTGCCCTTCTCTGTACCTTCTCCATCGCAACTATATCTTTTTTGAGATGCGGTGATCAGAATTGTACACAGTATCAGGGGTGGATTGGCCTATTGGGGCTTCGGTCAGGGCGGTCATGTGACATTGGCGGTGCTTGCAGCGGCCCCAGGCCCATGGAGGCACTGCAATTAACACCCGTCCCGCAGTAGTTCTGGTGGAGCAGGGAGCTTCCACCGAGGCTCTCTGGTCATTTCTGGGTTTTTTTTTATTTTTTGCTTGTCTCGTGGCTGCAGCCATGGTTCTAGAGGCCTATGCAGTGGCATAGCCAAGGGTGGGCCTAGGTGGGAAGTTGCCCACCCAATTTGGACCCAGGCCCACTGAACTAGAATCAGAAGAGTGCCGGAACTGCAAGACCATCGTGGGATCCCATCCCTGGGATGGTGGAGAGGACCCAGGCCTAGCATGACCAGGTGTGCATTATGTGCATTTGCACGGCTGTGGAGCGGCACACCTGGTGGTAGGACAGGCCGTGGGCTGGTTAGGCTCTACCTGCAGCCCGTGGCCTCTCCTGCTGCCGTAGGGTCCACCAATCTTCCTGTTTGGGGAGGGAGCGGAAGCGCCACGCACAGTTTCTGCTTCCTCTCTCCAAAAGCAGGAAGATCGGTGGGCCGTACGGCCCGAAGATAGCAGGAGGCTGACAGCAGCAGGAGAGGTGCACCAATCTTCCTGCTTGGGGAGGGAGCAGAAGCTGTGCGAGGACTTGAACGGGTGTATGTGTGGTGAGAATGGGAGCTTGAATGTGTGCGTGTGGGTTAGAATGGTAGCTTGAATGTGTGTGTGTGTGGGGGGTTTACTTTTTTGAAGGAGTTAATAAACATGTGGATAAGGGTGAACCAGTAGATATAGTATACTTGGATTTTCAGAAGGCGTTTGACAAAGTTCCTCATGAGAGGCTTCTAGGAAAAGTAAAAAGTCATGGGATAGGTGGCGATGTCTTTTCATGGATTACAAATTGGCTAAAAGACAGGAAACAAAGTAGGATTAAATGGACAATTTTTTCAGTGGAGTGCCTCAGGGATCTGTATTGGGACCCTTTCTTTCCAATATATTTATAAATGATCTGGAAAGAAATATGACGAGTGAGAATCAAATTTGCAGATACAAAATTGTTCAGAGTCGTTAAATCACAAGCAGATTATGATAAATTGCAGGAAGACCTTGTGAGACTGGAAAATTGGGCATCAAAATGGCAGATGAAATTTAATGTGGATAAATGCAAGGTGATGCATATAGGGAAAAATAACCCATGCTATAATTACACAATGTTAGGTTCCATATTAGGTGCTACAACCCAAGAAAGAGATCTAGGTGTCATAGTGGATAACACATTGAAATCGTCGGTTCAGTGAGCGGCAGTCAAAAAAGCAAACAGAATGTTGGGAATTATTAGAAAGGGAATGGTGAATAAAACGGAAAATGTCATAATGCATCTGTATCGCTCCATGGTGAGGCCGCACCTTGAATACTGTGTACAATTCTGGTCGCCGCATCTCAAAAAAGATAATTGTGATGGAGAAGGGCTACCAAAATGATAAGGGGAATGGCAGGGGGGGGGGGGGAACCTTGCTACTCTTCCCGTAAGCTAGCTAAAAAGAACTGTGCAGGAGGAGGACAAATTCAGAATAAAAAAACAGACCCTGGATTTCCCAGAGTGGGGGGTGGGAGGGGGGGTGTCAGATCACATCCTGGGGGGCCTTGGATCAAATCGGGCGAGACGCACAAAAATCCGGCGCCCCAGGCAGCTCCGAAACTGGAGCTACAGAAAATCAAAGATGGCTGTCATTCCCGGGCTTTGCCGACCCGGGAACGGCCTGGCCAAGCGCTGGGGAAGCAATCCCCAGGTGAAATTAGCCTGTCCTGCTGAGGAGGGGCCTTCCTCACCCGGCAGGCAGGCTGGCTGAGCAGAGCCCCTCGAGGGCTGCCCACAAGTGAGGCAGGCTGCTGGCCGCGGCATCCGCACTGAAGAGGAGCCAGGTTGAGAGAGAAGTTAAAAAAAAAAAAAAAGCTGTGATTGGCAGCCCGCCGGCAGAAGTGAAGCAGGGGAGAGAAACCTGCTGACTCCTGGCTGCCGGTTCAAATCCCACAAAGTAAAAATCAAAACTTTGCCCATCAATAATTCTTATATTGCTGTTCTACTTTTTTTTTTTTTTTTTTCAACTCAGACTGAGCACGGCAATGGAGCTCTAAGCTCCCCATGCAGCCGGGGGGGGGGAGGGGGGGAGAGAGATGAAAACTGGACCACCAGCCTCTGTCCCCACACCTGGAAGCACTCACGGACTCAGGTTATGCTCCGCACAAGGGGTGAAGCCCCCCCTGTGTCCAGCAGGAGACGGGACAGTCTCCTGCACAAAAGAAAACTAACTCCTATTTTTTTTTTTTTTTTTTAACGGAGAGAAAGCCAATCAGGAGCCTAAGAAGTACTTGCTTGAGCCACAATAAGGAAGAAAAGGCTGAATAGCCTAAATCAGGAGACCTAAGGGTGAGCTGATGCACCTGCTGGAGACAGACAAATACTTGAGGGCTCCAGGATAGGCTCTGTCCTCATATAGGATACCCTTTCAGTTTTAGTCTGTCTCCACCTGGTGGAAAGGAGGCTCAACCCACAGTCTGGACTGATCCGGGTACATACAGGGAATGTAGTGTATATTGTATTCTCCTTTTTATTCCTCCCCTCCCTGCGTATGGGGGAGGCCTCCCTCGATAGCTTGAATTGTAGGATGGGTGGGAGGTGCAGGCCCAGCATTAAATACTGTCGTGTATACAGTAATGTTTGCATTTTTTTTATTTCTGTCCCCAGGTGGAGGCAATGAAGAGGGCCAGGTCGGAGGAGGAGGGGCTCCTGGCCCTCCCCCAGAGACGTAGGCAGCCGGCTGGTGAGTATATCAGGAATTACAGACTATTATTACACCACCTAAACTAATATTCATGTTCATGCGCACGCTTGTCCATTTACTGGGCTTCCCATCATTACAATTGTTGTGAAGATAAGGTTTGTTTATATCTGTTGTGTATTATCCAAACATCTTTCCTTCCTTCCGTCTTTCTGTTCCCCCAACATCTTTTGCTATTACTGATTTCAGACTTGGCTGCAGAGGAGGCCATGGCCGCCGCAGAGGAGGAGGAGGAGACCGTGACCGTCGAGGAGCCAGAAGGCCCGCCCCATTCCCTGCCCATTCCCCAGCGTGACGAGGACGAGGAGCCCTCCAGTGATGCTCCATCCGCGGTCCAGGAGCAAGAGACAGCATCTAGGCCTTCCTCAATCGAGGAACGCCTGGATGCTGTCTGGGCACTGATTGGTCAGCTGGACCGCAGGGTGGAGGCACTGGAGGGGCTCCTAGGGGCCCATTTGGCAGAGCTGGTGCAGGGCCAGCAGCAGATAATCCAGCTTCTGTCAGCAATGGCAGGAGCTGGATCGCCGCTGGCCCTGACCCAGCCCCCGCCAAGTGGGCCCCCGCCACCCCCCCAGTGATGCTTCTCCTCGTCACCCCGGGAAATATCCCCATTCCCTGCCCTCCATCCCCACCACCTCCCTTTTTCCATTCATTCACCATTTTATTTTTTATATGCCGACATTCATCTCAATCGAGACATCACACCGGTTTACATTCAGGTACTGTATTTCTCTATCCCCAGAGGGCTTACAATCTAAGTTTTGTACCTGAGGCAATGGAGGGTAAAGTGGCTTGCCCAAGGTCACAAGGAGCGACAGCAGGACTTGAACCTTGGTCTCCTGGTTCATAGTCCACTGCTCTAACCACTAGGCTATCCCTCCTCCCCATTGTCATAATTCGCCTCCCTGAAGTAAGTGGCCTGTAGTGGTGATGCCTGCCAGTTGCCAATCTTGAAATGTCTCTGATAGCCAATAGCAAACTTTGTTATTATACAAATGTTTTATAGTAAAAGGTGTGATTCCCAGCCACTTTGCCTTTCCATTTGTCCCAAACCTGAAATGTGGTCCTTAAAGACCAGGATAAGCAATGTGTGTTTCCATGTTTGGCGCGGCTGCCATGGAAGTGACCCATTGTTTGGGAGCATGTACCCTTGCCATATCTATTACTGCTTTCATTTGTGCGGCTGCTTTCTACGCTTGGAAATCTGGTACTCCCAAACCTCCGTGTATCTTGATGTAAGGTGCGTCTGGCCACCCTAGGAGGCCTGCTGTGCAAGATAGTCAAAAATTTTCTTTTGCGTTTTACAGAGAAGGGCTGACGACAAGAATATGGGAAGTGTAGTAAATAGGTATAGATACCGGGGTAGGACTTTCTTTATGATGATCGTGACCCGCCCCATCCACGTAAATGGGCCTTTATACCACTTATCTAGATCTTTATCTGTGGCTCTCGAGAGGGGAACATAATTAAGGTTTATAAAGATCCTCCAGATTTGCATTGAGGTGAATTCCCAAATATTTTAATGAGTTATGAGATTGTTAGACAGATTTATACTCAGTAACTCAGATTTTCCAGATTCACGTTGAACCCAGACACGCTGCTTTTAATTCTGATTGTACCCTTGTCAAAGAGTGGGTAGGGCATGCTAGGGTAAACAGGATGTCATCTGCAAAAAGTGACAATTTAAAGCTGCGGTTCCCCAATTGAATCCCCAAGATGGAGGATGACTTCCGGATCCTGGTTGCAAAGGGCTCCAAAAATAAGGCAAATAATATTGGGGAGAGCAGGCAACCCTGTCGGGTACCTCTGCCAATCGCAAACCTATCCCCATATCTCCCATTCACCTTAACCATAGCTTGGGGTTGGTTATATAACTGGTAGATCCATTCTAAAAAGAATGGGCCAAAATTCATTTTGATCAGTGTTTCAAACAAAAAGGCCAGTGGACCATGTCGAAGGTGTTCTCTGTATCTATAGAGTAGCGCAGCTGCTATATGGACAATTATCTTTGAGCTGAAAAATGCACTTTATTTCATATATCAGGCATTGCTTATATTTATATTTATTGCTACGTTAAATAGTTATACTTCTTATATAAAATATTATATTTCTTTATTACCAGTTAAACTATTATTACTTTATTTAGCACTATGTTAAATTGTCAACCATTTATACTGTTCCATATGTTATACGGTTCCATGTAAAGCTCCGCTCTCTGTTGAGCAGTTCTTCGTTTTATGTAAACCGGAGTGATTTGTAGTCCCTACAAGAACTTCGGTATATAAAAATTAGAAATAAATAAATAGTATGGTGGGCAAAGTCAAGAATCTTCCTCACTTTATCTGCCACCATGTGCTGAGGCACGAAACCCACCTGATCGAAGTGTACTAGAGAGGATAAGTATTTGTTCAACCGGAGCGCTAATATTCTAGCTAAAAGCTTTAGGTCTTGATTGATGAGGGATTATCTGCCTATATGACCCACACAAGGTAGGGTCCCTGCCCGGCTGTATTGGATTGGGCGAAAAAGGAGCCGCCTTCTCGGACGTGATTAAACAGTTCCATTAAGTGAGTAGCCAAAATCTCTGGGAGCGCTTTATAGTATTCCCCAGGTAGTCCGTCTAAACCAGGCGATTTGCCATTTTTAAGTGATTTAATTGCCATACTGACTTCCTAGCTAATATGGGGTGGTCTAGAGCTTGTTGCTGACCTGGGGTTAACATGGGGGAACTCCACAGTAGCCAGATAATTTTTGATATCTGAATCATGGATCAAATTATTTGAGCTATATAGGGAAGCATAAAAGTCCGTAAAGCATCTCCTGATTTCTGTAGGGTCCATAGTGGTTGTATCACTAGAAGCTTTTATTTTTGGAACTATACTTTGAGATATGTGTGCCTTTAGCTGGCAGTGATAAGTGATAAGGCCAGCAGTTTGCTGGCCTTATCACTTCCCTCGAAATAAATTTGCTTAGTCTGCTCTAAATGATGGGCAACTTGACTTTCATTTAATATGTTCAATTTAAATCAAGCCTTTGTTACTTGCTTTTAAATATGTTCCGACTGAGTCTAATGCCGCTTTGAAAGGGCATTAATTTCTTTTAATAATATGAGGTGGCTACTTTCCTCTTCCTTATCAGCTGCCGCTTTTGCTATACAATGTCCCCTAATTACCGCTTTAGAACATTCCCATATACAATTTGCTGAGGTTGGCAAGTGGTTATTAATGTGATTTTATTTATAAGTATTTTTATATACTGCAGCACGTTCAGAACATCACCTCGGTTTACAAGTAACATAATGCAGCAACAGGCTTAATATTCTTTTAGACTATCTGCTAATTTCTGGACAAAGGCCTTTTGTTTGAGCAGAGAAGTATCAAGCCGCCAAAATGAATGTCCTCCACGACCACCCTGGACCGAGATGTCTACCCATACAATGCCATGGTCAGACCAGTTAATCGAATCTATCTCACTCTGTGTGACTTTAGAGACCAAGCAGGTGTCCACTAAAAAAAAAAAAATCTATGCGGGAATACAAGTTACGTGGTTTGGAGTAAAATGTGCATGCTCTGGAGGAGAGATTACGTTGGTGCCATATCCATGTGAATCGGTTATTTACTCTTTTGGATAGTAGAAAGACTAGGGGGCACTCCATGAAGTTAGCATGGGGCACATTTAAAACTAATCTGAGAGAGTTCTTTTTTACTCAACGCACAATTAAACTCTGGAATTTGTTGCCAGAGGATGTGGTTAGTGCAGTTAGTATAGCTGTGTTTAAAAAAGGGTTGGATAAGTTCTTGGAGGAGAAGTCCATTACCTGCTATTAAGTTCACTTAGAGAATAGCCACTGCCATTAGTAATGCTTACATGGAATAGACTTAGTTTTTGGGTACTTGCCAGGTTCTTATGGCCTGGATTGGCCACTGTTGGAAACAGGATGCTGGGCTTGATGGACCCTTGGTCTGACCCAGTATGGCATGTTCTTATGTTCTTATGTTCCACTAAATACCAGTCCTTCATAATAGAGCTTGTGACAGATCTTGCTTTTTTTTCCCCATGGGGGCTTTTGCTCTTAGTACTTTTTTTTTTTTTAATTTATATTTTATTAAATTATAACATTTTTTCCACAAATGCAATAATCAAGAAAAGTAAGGAAACAATAATATCATATTAAGCATTACACAATTTGTCATAACGATCCTAGTCCACATCAAGGGTGGGAAGGAGAGGGTCCTGACTGCTTGCATTGTCATTAATACTTTATACCAGTGGTTCTCAACCGGTGTGTCGCGACACCCCAGTGTGACCCCAAGCACCGGCAGGGGTGTTGCGTGGCTCCCGGTCCCTCCCGCTGCTCTTTCTTCCCTGTTGCCGCCGGGCTATCAGCACACTCAAGCCCAGCGGGAACGGCAGCGGTGCAAAAAAAAAGCTGTGGCATCCGCGGCTGGCCTTTTCTTCTTCCCGCGCCTGCATTCCCCCCCCCCCGGACCCGGAACAGGAAGTGATACGCGGTGTGCAGGAAGAGAGGCCATGCCGCGTGATAAACTAGCAGCGGCCGCTGCAGCATCGGCCCCCAAGGTATTGCAGCAGACGGTAATCGGGAAAGGAGAGAGCAGCATGAGCCTCCCGCGATCGATGGAATTCTTCCTTCTTGGCCTGCAGGGGCTGGAGGAGGAGGAGCAGCTACAGTTTGTGGGGTTAGGGGGGGGGGGGAGAGAGGAAGTGAGTGACAGAGAGAAGCAGCCAGCCTGTGTGTAAGTGAGAGAATATATTTGATCGAGAGTATGTGTGTGTGTGAGAGAAACTGGTCAGAGCTGATGTATGTGTATATGTGAGACAATGAAAGTGACTGCTCAAGGAGATGACTGATGTGTATGTGAGTGTGAGACAGTCAGGGATGTGTGTGTGTGAGAGAAAAAGCATGGAAGTGAGAAATCTGGGTATGTGAGAAAGCATGGGAGTAAGAAGCCTGGTGTTGTGGGGGTGTATGTGAAAGAAAGCATGGGAGTGGGAAGCCTGTGTGTGTGCATGTATATGAGAGAGATTGGTTGGTAAGGTGACTGGTGTGTATGTGAATGAGAGAGAGAGAATGTGATTCAGGGAATGAGAAGCCTGTGCACATGGAGAGCGAGCATGGAAATGAGAGAGAGACTGTGTGTGTAACAGAGAAAGTGATTATGGGAATGAGAAGCCTGTGTAGGTGAAGAGTGGGCATGGGAGTGAGAAACCTGTGTGTGACACAGCATGGGAGTGAGAAGCCTGTATATCTGAAAGAGAACATGAGAGTGGGAAGCCTATGTGTGTGTGTATATGCATGAGAGATCAGGTGACTGGTATGTGTGAGAAAGAAAGTGATTATGGGAATGAGAAGCCTGTGCATGTGGAGAGAACAAGCATGGGAGTGAGACTGGTGAGTATGTGAGAAAGTGATTGAGTGAGAAGCCCATATATGTAAGTGGAACACGGGAGTGGGAAGCCTGTGTGTGGCATGAGACTGTTCAGGAAGGTGACTGGTGTGTTTGTCAAAGACTGGGAGATGATTGGTGTGTGAGAGACAGAAACTGGTCATGGGGGCATGACTGGTATGGTGTGTGTGTGTGTGTGTGACATGGGCCCTAAGGAAGAGGACCATGAGTATAGAGCTTAGCCACTACTGCTGCTTCTGGTGTGTGCTACAGCCTGCATGGAAGAGGAGTAGGAGAGCTGCTGGAGGGGGTAAGTAAAGGTGGCTTTTTAAGTTTATTTTTCTTGATTGACTGCCATTTTAATTATTTATTATGTGATGTGTCTGCTTTTTTTGAAATATTTTATTGGTGGTTGGAGAATTTTTAATAGTTTTTATGAGTTTTTAATTGTTGGATGTTCTGTTCATAGTTGTTGTGAAACATTTATTCTGCTTATTAGTATAGTTTTACAATTATTTCTGTGTGGGGATCTATAGCTGCTTGCTAGTTCTGTTTTCCTAATAAGAGGTGTATTGGTTTTTAGGGCCTGATTTAATATTTGTAGTGTTGCCTTTTCATAGATAGGGTTGCTCCTGTTTGAGTGTATTCCATAATACAGGTGTAACTGTGTGGATTAGTTTGTGCATTACTACAGATCCTGGGAGTATGTTAGGTCTGTTCTGTGTCTGTTACAGAGATATTTTACTAGCATGTAAGTGTTTTATCAGTCTTATTTGTTGCGTTTTCTCAAGAGGACATGCATTGGTGGTAAACTGCTGTCTTTTCATAAGTAGGGCTATTGAGCCTGAAAGTAGGAGTTTGAGTTGCTGTTACTGAGATGACACCAGAACCAGAATATCTTTTTGTAGAGTGAGTTGAATGGGGAATGTCATAATTCTGCTTTACATCCATTATTGTGGATCAGGGGGGTTCCCGTGGATGCAAACTGTACATTTACATCTAGCCCTGTGACGATGGTTCTCACGCATGTGAGAACCATCTGTCAGGTGTGTCCAGACAGGTTGAGAACCACTGCTTTATACAACCCTAACTCCTTAACTGAACTCTTCTTTCTGAGATTTATCCTTTAAGAATCGCTCCAAGTAGGTGGGGTCAGTGAAAATAAACTTATTATTTTGGAAGGTTATTAGGCATTTACAAGGAAATTTTAGGAAATAACTGGCTCCAAAATCAAGAGCCTGTTTCCTCAAATTAAGAAATTGTTTCCTACGTGCTTGTGTAGCATATGAAACGTCTGGAAAGATTTGGACTTTATGTCCACAAAAATTGAAATCTTTAACTTGAAAATATTTAGAAAAGAATCTTTCTTTATCCTTCCTTAAAGAAAAATAAACCAACAAAGTGGCTCTGGTATGAATATTGTCTATGGAATCCTCCAAGAAAGTGGAGATTCCAGGACTATTCAAAGTGTCCAACCCCCCCTCTTGTACTGGAGTAATTTTTCTAGCAGGTAAATAGTATAACCTAGATAAAATTGGTATTTTTCCTGGCGTGTAGCCAGATGGACTCAGAATGAATGGGTATAGTATCCGCGTGCTAGCAGTTGGAGACGGATCTGACGTCAGCACGGGGTATATATACCCCCACAGGAAGCATAGCAACTTAGTAATTTCCGTCTCCAAAGCAGTTTGGAGAGCCTGCGTGTTTTCCAAATCTACTTTTTCTTTTCTACATCTACAGCATCGAACCCCGCACTCCTGCGGTGATACCCTAAGGTCCCTCCCCCAGTAGAGTTTCCCGGGGTGATTTCCGTGATCCCCCAGAGGTTTAAGTCCTCGATCCGGTGGCCGAATCGCGGCAGGGACACAGCCCTCGGGTGAGGCTTACGAGGCGCCTCGGTCCCGGCGTGGACGAGGCAGCGGGTGCATATCCTCAAACGCAGAGGTGAAGGTACTTGCTCTCTTCCCCCGCAGCCGGAGACCGCCCGGGTTCCAGCCGGGAAGCGCCGAGGATCAGGTAAGGTGTACGGCTTTTACTTCTGGTCTCCGAGGAATCGAGGATCTGCGGCGTGGCACGCCGCGGAGGGCGCCATTTTGTGGCCTTGTTCAGGTATTGTGCACCCGAGATAGGTGCAGATCTATGACTAAGCGCATATTCTATTACTTATTGTGCGTATATTGCTGCCCGCTTATTACTGAGCGCATGTTGAATACCTTTGAGCGTGTATTGCTAACCGCTACGTGCTGAGAGCATATTGAATGACATTGAGTGTGTATTGCTGACAGCATACTGAAAAATATTGAGCATGTATTGCTAACCGCTTCTTGCTAAGAGCATATTGTATACAATTGAGCGTGTATTATTGCCCGCATATGGCATATTGAGCGCATATTGCTGCCGCATATTATTAAGCACCTGCTGTGTTAAGCACATATTGCTGTCGCATATTATTATTGTGCGCCTGGTGTATTCAGTGCATATTGCTGTCTCATATTATTCAATGGAACAGACCGCCTCAGCATCTTCAGCGGGGGCGCCTCCTGCCTCCAGCATTAAAGCCCTCGGCCTCTGCTCTGCATGCCAGCTTCGAGCCACGCATAGTGAAGAGCCAGACTCTATGTGCCCAATGTGAGGAGGCCGTGGGACCCTTGGGCCAGGACCAGTCTCAGCCACGATTTGCTGACAGTTCCCCAGGGGCTACCCCGGATTTAGCGGTCAGTCTCGACCAATCGGGAATCCCGGGGGATCTTGTACCCCGGAGATTAGAGGCTGCTTCAATTTCCTGGGTGGATCTCTTTAAGGGGATTCATGCCTATGTACAGATGCAAACGGCTTCTCGTCCAGGCCCTGCGGTTCCTGTTCCTGCGGTGGTGGCGGCTCCGGCAGATCCAGTTCCTGGACCCTCACGCCCTTATCGTGAGCGGGTCCTCCCGCTGCTGGACAGTCCAGACCAGTCAGACGAGGAGGTTTCACCGGATGAGGGGGAACTTCCCCCAGGGATTGAGCCATATAGAACCATGAGGCGGTTCTTCCCTAAGGAGGATCTCTCAGACCTGGTGTCTCAGTGTCTGGCGGAGTTGGATATTACAGGTCCCAGCGCTACGGTACCCTCTGCGCAGAACCCCCTGCTGGAAGGTCTTCGTCCTACAGCCCGCCATTTTCCATTCTTGCAAGCAGCACAACAACTGATGGATTTAGAATGGGCGGCACCAGCGGCTTCCTTCAAAGGGGGCCCGGCCCTGACGGGCATGTACCCATTGGCACCGGCTATACAGGACCTGCTGGCGTGCCCTCAGGTGGACACCTTGATTAGCGCTGTGGTCAAGCGCACTACCATTCCAGTCGAAGGGGGGACGGCCCTCAAGGAGCCTCATGACCGGCGACTGGACGCCATTCTGAAGCAGACCTTTGAGGTGGCAGTTCTATCTTTGCGGATTGCGACCTGCTGCACAGTGGTGACACGTTCCTGTTTGTCACAGGTTAGGAACAACGCTCCAGCAGCGGACATGGGAGTCAGCTCTTTCGTTCCTCACGGATGCTGCATCAGACCTAGTCCGTACAACAGCTAAGGGGATCACATCCTCCGTAGCCGCCAGGAGGCAGCTCTGGATCCGGAGATGGTCGGCTGATGCGCCTTCAAAGACACGCCTCACCAGATTGCCCTTTAAGGGCTCTTACCTATTTGGCAGCGACCTTGATAAACTGGCCAGTACATGGGGTGCCTCTCCAGTGCCTAGACTGCCGGAAGATCGGTTCAGAAGGGGCCAGCGCACCTTTCCAAGGCCCTCCAGGGGCAGGAGTTCACAGCGCTTTGTTCCCTATAGGAGTCGCTACCAGGCACCACGTCCTCAGACCAGGAATCAGTCCTTTCGGACCAAGCAGCGCAAGAGGGGAGCAGGCCTGGGCTCTGGTCCCGGCCGCTCCTCCCAATGAGAATTCGCCGATTCATCTGGGGACCGAGCCATAGGGGGCAGGTTAACACTCTTCTACCCCAGATGGGTCAAGATCACGTCAGACCAGTGGGTCCTCGCCCTTATCAGAGAGGGATATTATCTGGACTTTCATAATCTCCCTCCAGACAAGTTTGTGGAATCGTCATGTCCCATACACAAGAAGGCAGCATTGGAAGCTACCTTGGCGAGGCTCCTGTCCTTGAAAAGCCATCATCCCAGTACCTGCCTGGGAAGTGAATTCTGGACACTATTCCATTTATTTCATGGTACCCAGGAAAGGGGGCACCTTTCGGCCTGTACTAGATCTCAAGTCCATCAACCGATACTTACGGGTCCCGAGGTTTCGCATGGAAACTCTGCACTCCGTCAAGACCGCCGTACAGCCAGGAGAATTCCTCACGGCATTAGACTTATCGGAAGCTTACCTGCATATCCCGATCCATCCGGATCATCAGCGCTACCTACGCATCAAGGTTCTAGGACGCCACTTCCAATTTCGGGCTCTGCCCTTCGGGTTGGCCATGTCACCGCAGACCTTCACCAAGGTGGTCGTAGTGGTAGCAGCGGCACTCAGACGGGAAGGAATTCTGGTCCATCCCTACCTAGACGACTGGCTGATCAGGGCAAAATCTCGAGAGGAGAGCCTTCAGACAACCGACAGAGTGATCGCCCTTCTGGAAAGCTTGGGCTAGGTAATCAACCTCAGCAAGAGTTGCCTACAGCCTTCCCAGTCACTGGAATACCTGGGGGTACAGTTCGACACCCAGGCAGACAGTCAGTTTCACTGCCAAAAGAAGGTTGAAACTTCAGAAGCGTATCAGTACTTGAGGGAAGCCAGTTGGCCCATAGCTTGGGATTATCTGCAAGTTCTCGGTCTCATGGCATCCACCCTGGAAGTGGTACCTTGGGCAAGGGCCCATATGAGACCTCTACAACACTCCCTACTCTCTTGCTGGAGCCCCCGCTTGTGGAACTATTCCACGCACCTTCCTCTGCCAGCCAGAATACGGACCCAGTTGCGGTGGTGGTTGCAGTCCAACCACATGAGCAGGGGGTCGCGGATGTCATCACCCACGTGGACTCTGCTCACCACAGATGCCAGCCTGAGCGGCTGGGGAGCACACTGCGAAGGACTCACCGCACAGGGGCAGTGGCGCGGAGAAGAGTCAGCGTGGAACATCAACCGTCTAGAGGCTCGGGCAGTCAGATTGGCATGTCTTCGATTTGCTCACCAACTGAAGAACAGAGCAGTCAGAGTGATGTATGCCACCGTGGTGGTGTTGTCTGACATCAACCGTCAGGGCGGAACCAGAAGCCGACAAGTATCTCTGGAGATCGCCCCACTGATGGTTTGGGCAGAGGCGAATCTTCAGGACATCTCCGCTGTCCACATTGCCGGGAAGGACAACACCACGGCAGACTTCCTCAGCAGAGAACGTCTAAATCCGGGAGAGGGGCAGCTGTCACTCACAGCCTTCCAGATGATTGTGGATCACTGGGGGATTCCGGACATGGATTTACTGGCGGACAAGTCCAATGCTCAAGTACCCAGATACTTCAGCCGCAAGCGCGATCCGTTCTCCCACAGAATTGATGCCCTGGTTCAGCCGTGGCCTCCAGGGACTCTGCTCTAAGCCTTTCCTCCGTGGCATCTGCTGGGTGCCATCATCCACAAGATTCAGAAACACCGGGGCCTAGTTCTTCTAGTGGCACCAGATTGGCCAAGAAGACCCTGGTAGGCAGACATGAGAAGATTACTGGCAGGGGAGCCCCTTCCCCTGCCTCCTCTCCGGGACCTTCTACGTCAAGGTCCCATCCTCCCACGAGGATCCAGCTCAATTCTCTTACGGTCTGGCCATTGAGAGGGCTAGACTGAAGAAAAGAGGTTACTCGGAGCCTGTGATACACTCCTCCGAGCTCGCAAGTTTTCCACATCCCTCACCTACGTAAGGATCTGGAGAGTATTCGAAGCATGGTGCGACACTCATGGCACCAATCCACATTCGACCACAATCCCTGTTGTGTTGGATTTCCTGCAGGATGGCCTTCAGAAGGGTCTCTCCCTCAGCTCCAAGGTTCAGGTGGCTGCGCTGTCTTGCTATGGCCCCAGGAGGGATGGCAAGACCATCGCCAAGCACCCAGATGTTTCTCGCTTCCTGCAAGGAGTCAAGCATATTCGTCCGCCACTGAAGTGGCCTGTGCCCTTATGGAACCTCAACCTTGTTTTGGATTTCCTCGCGGGATCCACCTTCAGACCCCTTCGGGGCCTGTCTCTCCGTTCTCTAACCTTGAAGATGGTGTTCTTGCTACAGGCACTGTCCTGTCTGGATCCGTTTCTCCGAATCACTCCTGAGGCTATCCATCTTCGCCCGGTTCCCTCCTTTCTACCTAAAGTGGTTTCACAGTTTCATCTTAACCAAACCATATCCTTGCCTACTACGGCGGGTTTGAAGAAATCTGAAGAAGGGCGTGTATTGCGCCATCTCGACATTGGCAGATTACTGCCCAGATATCTGGAAGTCACACAAGAACTACGAAAGACGGACCATCTGTTCGTCCTGCACAGCGGGAAAAAGCAAGGTGAAGTGGCCTTGCGGCCCACCATCGCCCGCCAGATTAAGAAGTTATCGGAGCAGCTTATGTGAAGGCTGGGAAGTCTCCACCTCTTCAAGTCAAGGCTCATTCTACCAGAGCACAAGCAGCATCCTGGGCGGAATCCAGGATGCTGTCGCCTGCAGAAATATGTAAAGCGGCGACATGGTCCTCCCTCCATACCTTCTCCAGATTCTACAGTCTGGATGTCCTGGCCAGGGAGGACGCAGCATTTGCGAGGGCGGTACTACATGGTCCTCAGGCAGCCTCCCGCCCAGGCTGGGAGTAAAGCTTTTGTACATCCCATTCGTTCTGAGTCCATCTGGCTACACGCCAGGAAATGCTGAGATTACTACCTGATAATCTCCTTTTCCTTAATGTAGACAGATGGACTCAGCATCCCGCCCAGCTGCCTGTGTACATGGGTTTCACCGAATCAAGGTAAGCCATGTCATCTGTTTCCATATGAGCGTACACTCTACCAGGTGTTAACGCCTTCCGGTTGGGAATGCTGGCGGTCTCCAGCTACTATCAATCGGTCAGGGGAATCCTGTTTCACTTTTCACTGAGCATCAGTACACACATCCATAACAGCTTTTGCAAGGAAGATTACTAAGTTGCTACGCTTCCTGTGGGGGTATATATACCCCGTGCTGACGTCCGATCAGTCTCCAACTGCTAGCACGCAGATACTATACCCATTCGTTCTGAGTCCATCTGTCTACACTAAGGAAAAGGAGATTATCAGGTAGTAATCTTAACATTATCGATCTCAAAGGATAAAATCTCAGTAACATATTTATTAAATAATTCAACAGCTGGCAATAATCTGGTCTTTGGAAAGTTTAATATTCTTAAATTGAAAGACCTTAACTCGTTCTCTAGTAACTCAATCTGATTATGCAGCATTAAATTATCTTTTATAAATGAGGTATTGGTGGTATAGATAGTATTTACTTGAGGGCTTAGCATAGAACAGGTGGTTGAGATGTTAATTACTCTACTATCAAGATCTTCAAACTTTGCCGTTACTTGAAGAGAGAATTCATGTGCTTGTATTACAGATTTAGTTTATCTATTTTTGCTGACAATTTCCAAACATCAGCAAGAGTAACATTTTCTGGTTCTACATTACCTTCATCAACCTCATCAGTTAAATCTGGCAATATCATTGGACAGGAAACTAGATTGTTACTAGCTACATCATTTCTCCCTTCTAAATTACTAATAGCCTATTTCCTTCAGTGGTAGCCCCTTCTGAAAAACCCAGGGACTCCACTCGGGGATTTTCGGTTGTTAAGATTTCACCATTTCCTTCTCTTTAAGGTTGTAACGGGGGTTGACCTGACCTGGGGCTTAAGGTAACCCCTAAAGGGGAGTTACCTTCTATCTTGCCCATCGCACTGAACTCAGCCATATGAATAATATGGTTGTCCATGGGTCCTTTCCTTGACACGGGAGTTGTTGAAGAGGTCCAGTTTTTGGTTTTACGCTTCCTCCCCAGAGTAAACTTCCAAAGAAAAATTTACCAGAGGTGCGCCCCTTTCATGCGCGGCTTCAGCAGCGCACCGCAGGTCCCTTCTTTTATGGTGTTACGGGGTACCTGGATGTGATGTCACCAGGGGGCGTGTTCTTAGGCCATGCCCCCTTCCTCCCTTGACGAGGAGTTAGTGTCTTTTTACACTCTTGGCAAATAGCACTCACCTCTGGGTCCCAGCTGCAGTCGGCTCTCCTCTCCTTCCCCCCAGCTCTTAGTACTTTGATAGGAATTATCCATCTCTGTTGATTGTAAGGTTGAAATCCCCTCCCCATATTATGTGACCCTCCCCATGCTTATCTAGTAGTTTTTCAATCATTGGAAAAAAGGTCATCTGGTCCTGCGTGGGCGCATAAATTGACAATAAGGAAAATATATCCTTACCCATTTTAATCTTGAGAAACACATATCTGCCTTTGATGTCTAATTTGCTTTAGTGTGTCAAATATGACTGCCGAGGGTATCAAGATGCCCATCCCAGCGTATTTATTAGATTTATCTGCCGCTACTAAATAGACATGTGGAAATTCCCTAAATGAAAGCAAGTGTTCATACCTCTTTCGAATGTCTCTCTTGATGAAGGCTACGGCGATGTTCAATCTTTTCAGGTCTCTCAGGACCAAATAACGCTTCCTATAGGTATTAAGACCTTTTACCTTAAGTGGCAAAGCAAATCATTGCTTACGATTTTATGCTAGCAAGATAAACCAGAAACAGAAGCTTTTCCAATTGCTTGATATTTACCTTCCAACCTGGAATCAGATCTGGATACTGTGAAATATGACACCCCGTGGTACCATAGATTTACAATCATTTCCCACCTTTTTTCCATAGGGTAAAGCCCCTTCCCTTTGATTCGCTTTCCCACCTCTGATTCCAGCCTAGGGGAACACAGTGTACAAGACAATAAGGCCCCCATCCTGTCCCTCCTTGCACCTCCTCAACTGAAATTCAAACATTAAGAATTAAACATCACCCATTACCGGTTCTTCGTGGATTATCAAACGCTGAACCGTCATTAAATTCCTTCCTTATAGTAGTCGAGTCAATCTGATTTCTGCTTTTGCTGACTAAGATATAAAGCATGAGAGGAGAGAGTCCAAGTCAACCCTGATCAGCCATGCTTTCTTGCAGCGGTGAAGGTTTGTTAGCTGCACGTCGCTTGGGCCTCTCGACCCGTTGCCATTTGGGAGCTGGTGCGACCCTGGGTTTAATGGATCCGACGTTCTGTGCTGGTAAGGCAAGGTCTAGGCTGGCTTGCTGGAAAGCTACCATGGCCTCCCTCATTCTTTATCTGGTACATCTTGCCCTCATGTTGAAATGACAGAGCAAAGGGAAAGTTCCACAGATATTTGATATATTTCAGGCGTAGCACCTCTGCCACAGCCCTCGGCTCATACCTATTCATTTTTTTTTTTTTTTAAGGTGCTCACGGCGAGGTCCTGAAATACGGAGACTTCAAAGGTGTTCAACTCCCATTCTCTTCTTCCGTGCTATTGCCAAAATGCTTTCTTTCTGGGTAAAGCTGTGGAAGTTTAGAATAATATCCCACGGTCTATTGTCTCTGCAGGCCCCCTAAGACCCGGTGCGCACGTTCAATTTTAATGGTACGGACCTAGTTTTCTTCGCCCGGTATGCTCCCGGGTGTGGGTTGAGCGATGAAAGCACAGAACGCCTTCGAGGTGGCCATGCTGTCTGCGAACTCGGTGGTTTCTGGTATCCCATGAAGTCTTATGTTGAGGCCCCGTGACAGATTTTCCATATCTTCTAGCTTTTCGGAAAGCGTGTGCAACTCCGGTTGTGTTTCCTCTGTTTTCTGCATCAGGGTAGTGATTGCTGAGTTGTGGCTGTCCATTCTTATATCAAGTTCATCGACCCTGTGCCCCAGAGACACAATCTTCGCAGAGCTCTGAAAAGGAAGCTAATGAATCATCCTTGTGTTGCTTCATCTCGAATGTAAGCTCACAAACCACTCTCTCAAGAGCAATTTAGTTGGCAATTCAGACAGGCTCTGTGCAGGATCCATTGTAGGTTGCGGTGATAAAAAACAGGGCTTCTGCTTCTGTGCCTTCCTTTCTCCCGCCATGCAGTCAGACGTCGGGCCCTGTTTTTCAGTTCATCCGCCACTGGTGAATGAATTTCTGTAAATCCGTTGCTTTATTCCTAGCAGTCATCAGGCCACCTTAAAGACGTGCCGGATTCTATCCTGGCAAACCTTTTTAAGCTTGCATTATGCGCAAAATCAGGTAATTGAGGTGGAGGTTTTTGGGAGCTGCAGGATTAGACTGCCATCTTGCCTCGTGGCAAACAGTGCCCCCATCACATTTGTAAATAATTTTGATAGTTTTATCTTTGAAATATATGATTCATACACTTCATGCTTGTGTTGGCTCTCCACTATTATGACCAGCACCGGCCTCCAGTGCTGTCCCTGTAATGTGCAAGGGGAAAAATATGATAGTGGGAAGAAGTTAGAGGAGAGGATAAGGATAATTTCACAAAATGGGGAGAGGGTACATGAAGATACCAGGCAGGGGGTATCAGTGGCGATGTCTAGGGTTTGGGGGAAGAGGTGAGTTGTACCAGTATCTCCTGTGCTTTTATTAGCAGGCTTCCCACCTTTAATAAAGCATGAGAAGGTAAAGAAATAGACATCTCGTAAGCACTGTAAAAATGAGACATTGCAGCCTTGGAAAAACAGGGAACTAATTTATTGAGAAGACAAACTGTCACTGTGGTTTTGCTGATGTGAAGACTTGGCTTAAGGTCGCCACAACCAGAACCAGTCTTCCCACCAGTGCCGTGATGTCTTGGAACTCTAGATTCTCCCACTGCATCTGCCGGAGGACCGATTGGACTCCGTCCACCCCTCCAACAGCAGCGTTGTGACCTTGCTGATGTTCTATTAGGTTGGTCACCATGTTGGCAAGCTCATTTAGGCAGATGGGCATGCCAACCTCCTCCACTGGCTGTGTTTCAAGGGTGTCCTCCTGCAGGGTCAGCATCCAAAGTTGTTCGGGCTGCATGTCCTCGACCATTTAGGTCTCAGTGGGAGGGTTCTCATCGGTGATGTCGGAATATGAATTCAGGCGTGGAAAGAGTCTGAATCACCTTCTATACCCTCATCCATATTGTTTGTCGCAGCTGCAGGAATGGACAAAACATTCAAAAATTAGTTAGGTTGGGAGGAAGTGACATCACTTCCCATGCTGGACGCTTAGGAGCGGAGCTCCTCTTCTACCAGAGCTATTTTTGGGTGAAAACAGCGGCCATCTTAGCGCTTTGGAACAAAACCCATCACAATCTGTACAGGAAATCCCCCAGAGTATGACCGCCAAAAAAAAAAACCCCGATAGATTTCAAAAAATTCTCCTACAACAAGACGGGAGAAGATTCTGAGACAGAAACACACAAGATGGCGGCAGATATAGAGTCTGAGAAGCCAGGTGATGGCGGTGGTGACACGAGGGGAGCGAACTCTGAACCCCTGACCCGCGCTGAAATGAGATCCTGGTTCATTGAAATCCGCCAAGATCTAAAAACTTTTAAATCTGAGCTGGCCATTACCTTACAAGAGATGCGGGATGATCATGCTGAAATGGCACGCCGGATCGACAAGGCAGACACTCGGCTGGATGACCATGAAGACCGCTGGACCAACCAACAAAAGGAACTGAGGCACGACAAGAGTTAGCCTCAAAACTTAACCGGCTAACTCCGAATATCAGAATTAGCTGGTTAACTTATACAGCTATCTCCACTCCTCCCCAAAACGCCTCCCGCCTGCCTCCGGAACCCACCAACTTATGCAGCTAGCCAGATCACTCTTTCAGGGTGCTGGTTTTCAATACTGACCTCCACATTAAAGCAACTGAAATTCAGGGTGTGTGGGAGGGTGGTGGAGGTGATGTGAGTTACCTTGGAAAAGGGGAGGTGGAACTTCCCTCCGCACCAGTGATCTACAGCCCTTTGCCACAGCTGAAAGTCACACAAGAATTTGCGAAGAACACTTGGGCTCCAGTCCCGCGATGCGTGAGGCAGCGCGGAAAAGCGAAGACTGAAGAGACACCTGTGGCAGAGAATATCATAGCATGCTGGGCATGCTCAGTGGCCTCTCAGGGCCAGTCAAGTTTCTAGAAACTTTGACAGGTTTCCCGTGCTGGGCTCGGTTCGGTGACGTCACCCATATGTGAGGACTAGCATCCTGCTTCTCCTAGGATAATATACAGACTGTATTCTGGTGATTCAAAAAATGTGCCTTGATACTGGGGGAGATGCACGCAGATGATTGGGGACCCAACCTCAGCACCCAGATCAAGATGGCACACAGATTTCTGGGACCTAGATTGGGGAATAATCCAAGAGACATAATGGTATGTTTCCATTCCTACGCTTATAAGGACAAAATAGCAACTGCAGCGAGACAAACGCTTTTGGCGCTGGGAAGAACATGATATTGCTGTGTATGCGGATCTTGCTGCCACTACATTGCGGAAGAGGTTGGCGTTTAAACCTATTACCACAGCTTTATCAGCAGGGAAAGTGCGATATTGGTGGCTCTTCCCATTTGGACTATGGTTTCAAGTGGATGGGAAATCATACAGAGCACACACGCTGGCTGAAGCAATACAGGCTGTGAAGGAGGCTGGTATGTCAGTGGAGGTCCCGGCCTCGAATCCCACCGCCCCTAAAGGATCTCTCCCTGTGATACCCCGTTGGCAACGTGTACCCAAAGGCAGCCGCAGACTGAGGAGGAATACTAGCGATGGTTCTAGAGAAGATGCACCTACCTGAACTATTTGACAATCCCTCTCTGATTTCACAAAGGACAGGTTTTACTTTGCACCGAAGGGTAAAGTAAAACCTGTCCTTTGGTGACGTCACCCATATGTGAGGACTAGCATCCTGCTTGTCCTAGGATAATATACAGACTGTATTTTGGTGATTCAAAAAATGTGCCTTGATACTGGGGGAGACACACGCAGATGACTGGGGACCCAACCTCAGCACCCAGATCAAGATGGCACACAGATCTCTGGGACCTAGATTGGGGAATAAAAAGAAAACAAAAACCAACTGGTATTCAGTTGGTTTTTGTTTTCTTTTTATTTTCTTTGGTGGCTACATGTTCTTGTATTTTGAGATTTTGTTTGATGGGACTTAGTGAGAGATGTCAGTTATTGCTCTGATAGCTTTATTTACAGAAGCTCCGAAGATGGGTGGCCTCATCTTTGTTTCAGTATGGGTCATTTCTCCAGTAGATGTTGGGAACGATTAGTTTCTTCCCAGGTGGTTAAGGGGAGGGGGAAGAGGGGATAACTAACCTTCACATGCATAAAAGTGGCAATGAACAGGGGAGCAAATGGTGTATTAAATCTATGTATCAGGTCTTAACTCTACCTTATTGGACCAGACACTTTCAATATATATGGTTTGGACACTCTACAATCTCTTCATACCGCAGAGAAGTTTTATGTTGGAATATATTGAACAGATGGCGGGGCGACACATAGCTCTCAATGGCTTCTGTTTAAATTTGTATCCCTTAAAGTTAAGGGCTTAAACTCAGGTCGTAACCGTAGACTTCTTTTTCAGGAAATGAGCCTTTTGAGGGCAGATGTGATCATCTTCAGGAGACAATCTTAGAAAGCGTGATGAGGCCCTCATGACAAATCCTAATTACCCGCAGCAGTATAGGGCTGCAGCGACGAAAAACGCTAAATATGACGGGGTGGGAATTCTCATTAGTAAAGACCTGCATTGTGTATTGCTGAATTCCCACTAAGACCCTTAAGGCCATTATCTTCTGCTCAATGTAAAACTAGCGAGTAAGGTATTCACACATTTCTATTTATGGTCCGACATGGCAAAAAGAGGCTTTTTATACCCACTTGCACACCATTATAGCAGATAACGCAGGGGGGAGTGTGATTATGGGTGGTGATTTTAATACGACACTCAACCCTCATTTAGACAACTCGACAGGATACAGCTCAGACTTTTCTTGTGAGAAAAGCACTCAAGAACATAATCACACTTATTTCTGGGATAGACATCTGGCGGTCTCTATTTTCCCCATCCAGATGTTGTTCCTTTTACTCGCATCCTCATAGTTGTTCCTCTCGCTTAGATATGTTCCTGCTGGATAAGACACGAATAAATTTGGTCCGTGCCGTAGACATCGAACCAATAGTTTGGTCGGCTCATGCGCCCATATGGTTTAAGCTACAACTACAAAATTATAATAGGGAACAACGTTTCTGGCGCCTTAACGATTCCTTACTAGACGATAGTGAGGGAAATACAAGAATACTTGCACCTTAATGATACGGGGGGGCGTGTGGATCCTGGGAATGCTTAAAGTGTTATACGAGGCTCTTTTATATCCCGGGCGTCTTTTATTAAGAAACAGACAGGGAACGGCAGGGTCTGACACATCTTCACAACTTAGAAAAATCCCATATGCGCGACACTACCCGCCTCCCTTTGCGACAGGCTATCCAGGAAACAAGGGACAAAATAGCACAACTTGATTCGGCGCGGATTGCCCATCAGTTAGCACTGGCACAACAGAGGTTTTTTGAGGGAGGGAATAAAGCGAGGAGGTATCTGGCACAAACGCTAAAATGCAGGCAAGCGCAAACTACCATTCCCAAAATTAAGAGTTCAGAGGGCACCCTTCTTACGGATAATACCTAAATTAGACACAGATTTCATCAGTTTTACTCAGCTTTATAGTACGGACTTCATCATTTTAGACAGGGATATAGATCACTACCTGTCTGATATTCCCCTGCCCGAATTGATGACAATTCAGCGGCAATTTTTAGATAAAGATGTTACCCTGTTAGAAGTACATGAAGCTATCAAAACCCTAAAATCGGGCAAATCTCCGGGATTGGATGGATATACCCCTAGATTCTGTAAACAATTTGCAATAGTGTTAGCTCCTGTACTCCTAAACTTTTTTAACTCTCTAAGGACGGGCTCCACCTTGTCTTCTCATGCCAACACAGCTGGGATTACTATACTTGTGAAGCCAGGTAGGGATCCCACTCTCTGTGGATCTTATAGGCCTATATCCCTTTTGAATATTGATGTGAAAATTTTGGCAAAAATCCTGGCAAACTGGTTGAACAGTTTTCTCTCTCAACTGGTTCATTCGGACCAGTCGGGGTTTATTCCTGGGAGAACAGCAGACAATGTCCATAAAATTTGTGATAGCACATGGTTTGCAAAACACAACATACCCACCATAGCGCTCTCCATTGATGCCAAAAAGGCGTTCAATATGGTGCACTGGCCATACCTCTTCTTTACAATGGAAAGAATGGGATTTGGGGCTCCCTACTTACAATGGTTACATCAACTATATACTGCCCCCAAGGCTTGCTTAAAGATTAATGATGGTTACTCATCTACCTTTATAGTAGGTAGGGGCATTAGACATGGCTGCCCTCTCTTCCTCCTGCTGTTTGTCCTCTTTCTAGAGCAGTGGTTCTCAACCTTTCTAATTCCGTGACCCCGAAATACAGTTCCTCATGTTGCGGTGACCCCTCGCCCCGCGAGGGCGGGGTGAGGGTGGGGCTATGGATGGGGTTGGATTTTAGTGCATACTTATTTATGACATTTATAAACAGAACCACCATTCCTCATAAAACAATAAAATTAAGAAACATAAAGCATCAGTTATAATAGTAAAACCATACTAATAAAAGAATATTTTAAAATTACTGAAATAGAATTTCTATTAATTAAAATCATATACATTTTTATAATTTCCCAAACACCAATAATATTTCAAAACAGCACATATATCAAATAACACATAATAATTAAAACTAATAAGGATTTTAAAAAGCCCCTGCTGTCCATACATGGGAGCTCTTGATTTCCAGTCACCCTGATATTGTCGAGGATTAGGAGGTTATCCTCTCTCTCACACATACTCACATGTCCATTCTCTCTCACACATACACTGTCACATACTTACACATTCATGCTCTTATACCCACCATAACCTCTCACTCTCAGGGTGTAAGACACTCTCCCCCCCCCCCCCCCCCCCCCACACACACACACACACACACTCTTACTCCCCTGGATTTTCTCATACACACTCATGGCTCTCTCTCTTACTGGCTCCCTCACAACCTCAGAGCCTCTCAGATAAAACTCTATGCAGCAGAAATAATGCTGAATGTTGAGAATTGTTATGCAGACTAATCTGGAAAATGCACTAATTTCTACATGAGTCATAATGAATCAGTCCTCAGCTGCAGGCATCAATTGATTATCCTGGCTCCCTTTGTTTGCAAATACAGTTCATGTGTAACAGCAATCCTAATTCTCCACCAGATCAAGCTGATTTCACATCCCACTTCATACTTTGTCACCTTCAGCTGAGTCAAACAATTAATCTAATTACTGCCACTGCTGCCACGTGGCTATTGGGGAGGCACTGATTGCTGCTATTGGCACTGAAGCCCATTCTGCTGCCTCCTCTGTGCAGGCCCCGTGGGTTTCCACTTCCTCCATGTTGATCTCGTACATTGTGAGATCCGCCATAGAGAAAGTGCTACTCTTGCACATTCCCAAAGATTACATGTGCCAATCAGTAAAAAGTAATTTATTTTTTTTTACATCTGCTTCCCTTTCTAATTTTTTGCCATTTCCTTTTATATTGCCTTTTTTTCTATTTCTTTTCTCTCCACCTGTCTTCTTCCCTCAACACAGTCAGGTTCTCATTCTCACATGCATTTCTCTCTCACACACACATACACAGGCTCTCACTGGCACAGGCTGTCTGAGTCTCACACACAGGCTCTCACACCCCCACATGCTGCCTTGCTCAAGCACAGGCTCTCACTCTTACATGCTGTCTCTTTCACACACACACAGAGGCTCTCACATGCTGTCTCTGCAAACACACAGTCTCTCAACTCATCTCATACTCGCACACACCTCTCTCTCACCTCTGGGCCTCTTCTTTACGGGTTGCCACAGGATGGGCGCTGCAGTGGCCCTAGTCTTCCCGGCCCCGCTGCTCCTCTTCTGCACGTGGCTGAAGCGCCTCTTCTACCCACGCGGCTGACGCGCCTCCTCCTTCCTCCCCATGCGGCTCCGGCAACATTTGTCTTCCGGGGCAGGCAGGAAGGAAGTAGGAGGAGCACCTGCAGTGGCTGATACACCTCCTTCCTGCCTGCGCGGCTCCAGCAACATACGTCACTGCGACGTGCTACCTTTTTGGGCCATGTCTCTTCTCTTTTGGGGTTGGAGGAGGCAGGTCGCCAGCTTCGCCCCGCCTCCCCACAGCAGCCGTGGCGCCACGGACCGGCAAAAAACCCCAACGGCCCGGTACTGGTCCACGGACCGGTGGTTGGGAACCTGCTTTAGGCGCAGGGCCGGTGCAAGGGTATTAGGCGCCCTAGGCGAAACGTCAGCTATGCCGCCCCCCCCCCCCCACACACACACAATTAACTTACATTGTGCATTAATGAAAATAACGAAGTCTGTATTTATAACAGAACACTTATTTGACATTTTTATGCCATGTAAACCATTGAGATGATTTGTCTTATCGACGGTATAGAAACTCTTTTATAAATAAATAAAAATATATAAAACAAACCAAAACTATACTTGTTGCTCAAACAAAAAAAGCAGACACATCACATAATATTAAATAATTAAAATGGCAGTCAATCAAGAAAAATGAACTTAAAAAGCCATCTTTACTTACCCCCTCCAGCAGCTCTCTTACTCTTCTTCCATGCAGGCTGTAGTACACACCAGAAGCAGCAGTAGTGGCTAAGCTCTATACCAGGGGTCAGGAACCTTTTTGGCTGAGAGAGCCATAAACGCCACATTTTAAAATGTAATTCCATGAGAGCCATACAATATGTTTAAAACTAAATACAAGTAAATGTGTGCATTTTATGTAAGATCACACTTTTAAAGTACAATAAGTCTCTGAAAATATTACACCAGGCCTTAAGACACCAATACATCTCCTATTAGGAAAACGGACCAAGTCAGGCTGCTATAGAGTCCTACACAGAAACTACACGCCAGCAGAAAACCTCACCTGAATCACGTGCTGTCCCTCACCTAACATAGAATAAAGAGACCAAAACGCATAACAAGAAGCATGCAGAAAAAACTGAATTGGAAACTGCAACAAGCCAGAGTCTCTGTAAGCAGTGTAACAAAGGAAAAAAGAAACATCACCCATCCTTATAAAACAAATCAAGAAATATAAAATCAGCAGTAAAACTGTACTAACAAAAAGAACATATTTCGAAACCGCTGATGAGTGGAATATCCAATTAAAAACTCATAAAACATTTCCAGATACCAACAAAATATTTAAAAATAGCAGACACAAAGACCCAGTAATGAAAAATAATAAGGATACAAACATTTTTTTGCTCTGCATACCTGGGAACATTTGATATCCAGGTGTCCTGAGATTGTTCTGAATTAGCAGGAGGTGGGGTGGTTTGCTTGGAACTTTCTCCTCTCTGTCACATACCAGCGCTCTCTCACACTGGCTCTCAATGACACACCTATACACACATGCTCTCAGTACTCACATATACACATTTTTTCTCTCTCATATAGGCTCTTAATTACACATTTACATACATGCTGTCTATCTTTTCACGCTTACACACACACACAGGCTTTCAATCACATAAATACATGCTGTCTTTTTCTCTCACACACAGACTCTCATTCACATGCTTACAAACATGTCCTCTCTTTCTCTCATTTACACACAGGCGCTCCATCACCTAAACCAGCTGTCAGACACAGACACACATGATCTCTCTCTTATACACACAGGCTCTTAATCATACATACACATGATTTCTCACACACAAAGGATCTCAATCATACACACATACTCTTTCACACAAACTTACACATACAGGTTCCCAATGGTAAACTTACATTCATGCTCTCTCTCTCTCACACAGGCAGGCTCTCAATCACAGACATACTCTTTCACATACACAGGCTCTCAATCATTCACATACATGCAATCTCTCACTCACACACACACACAGGATCTCAAACACACATGCTTGCTCGTTCATTCACTATCTCTCTCCCCCACCCTGGGAACTAGCAGCAGCAGCAGCCTCCTCCCAACGCTAACCTCTTCATTTTCAGCCCTCGCGGAGGCGGAGTCCCATCGGCCGCGGTTGAAACTCCATTTTCCTCCGAGCCGCGCTGCAGTCTTCTTCCCGGACACTAGCGTGGCCTCTTCTTCCCGCGCAGGCACCCGATGCTCTCCACTTCCTCTTCCGGGCCGCGGGAAGAAGAGAGCACGCCGGTTCAGCGGCACCGGCGTGCTCTCTTCCCGCGGGAAGAAGAGACCACGCTAGTGTGGTCTCTTCTTCCGCGCAGGCACCCGATGCTCTCCACTTCCTCTTCCGGACCGGGGGGGGGCGGGAAGAAGAGAGCACGCCCGGTGCCGCTGACTCCAGCTGTCCTGCCGCGTTCCGCCCGGGCTGACAGCAAAGGACTCACATGCTTGAAAGCGCGGCTCTCTTAATTTTACCGGGGCAGTGCCGCCCCCGGGAAGCTGGCGCCCTAGGCGACCGCCTAGTGCTTCTGCCGGCCCTGTTTAGGCGACCCCTGCGTTTTGGTCGTTCGACCCCCGCCGGGGTCGCGACCCACAAGTTGAGAACCGCTGTTCTAGAGCCTTTTGCGATTTACTGTTCGGTGACATGCGGCTCTAAGGGGGTTGACCGTGCGACAGATTTCATCTAAACTCTCCCTATATGCTGATATCCTGCTCATGCTTACTGAACCTGAAACTTCACTAACCAACCTGACTATCAAAATGGAGGCGTTTGCCAGTGTCTCAGGGTTCAGACTTAATTGGGAAAAGTCAGATATTTTTTTTTATTTCTAATTTAAGCAGAAATACAAGACAAAAATAACCAATTTGGTTACATCTGTGGCTGAAACAAAATCAGCATCTTAACAATAAAATCATAATGATACATGTAGAAAGGGAGAGATGAACATTGAAGAAGAAAGATTGATATATCACGACTTAACATCTTTCTTAAATTATCTGTTCCTTTAACTTTCTGTACTTGTAGACTTCCCTCCTCCTGGATGATGCCGATCACGACATCCCAACACTCCAGTGGACCACAAACAAAACATATTATACATCATGCTCTGAAGCTCATAGAAAAGGTCCCCAATTTTGCAACATGAGGCCAGAAACTGGGATAATCCATAACCAGCAACTTACTTAATAAACCATCAAAATTGTAACCTTTAACAGGAGTCTGAGTTTTTATTACTTCCCACCCACCCCTGCCCTATTTCCCTTTGCAAGTCTGAGCAACTATCCCGTGTTGGAAAGCACATTGTACCCCTAGCTATGTTAGTGTCTCCAGGATCTATACATACTTATGAACCTTATGAAATAGGTGTCTCTCCCTTCCATGATATCCAACATCGCCATCGCAATTCAAATTTGGCGAGTTGTTTCCGCCTAAGAGAGCAGTGAGTTTATTCAGATAATGTACACTTTTCAAGCGTTTTATCACTCTTCCTAGGGTGGGAATCCGTTCTGTTTTCCACAGCACGCTAATTCCATACGTGCCGCTAATAACGCTTGTAAAAAATAATCTTCTGTACTATAGTGTGTATCCCTGGGAGCTTGGAGCAGAAAGACCACTGGGTCCTGAGTTACCGTACCACCCATGATATCTGAGAGCCATTGTGTCACTGTGTCCCAATATTTCCTCACTATTGGGCATGTCCACCATATGCAAAAAGGTAGAAAAGTCAGATTTTAAATATCAATCTTTCTCCCCACGTAGCCTCTCAATTACAAGGGCAGTTTCAATGCCGATGGGGCACGCACCCACATCAAATAGCTGGGGGTGCAACTCAGTGCCTCTCATGATCTCTTTGCCCTCAATTATATTCCCTTATGGAATAAACTAGCTAAAGAAATGGAGTGGAGCAGATATCACATTTCTTGGATGGGACGGATGGCGGTCTTTAAATGACCCTCCTGCTAAAATTGCTGTACTTATTTCAGACTTTGCCCACTAAAGTGACTCCCAGCTTCAATTGTGGCAGCGGAAATACATGGCCTTTATTTGGGCTGGGTGGAGACCAAGGGTGGCTCGGTGGGTACTTTTACATTCTAAGGCTCTGGGAGGGCTAAATGTTCCCGATCTTTCTCGATATTATTGGGTCGCCCCGTTTAAAATAAATTGGTAGACTGGCATAAAATACGTCAACCTAAACAATGGGTGCAAATTAATCAGGAAATTCTTGGACATGTCTGCTCCATAGCCTTCTTTGGCAACCAAAGGGAACTTGGCTTATAGAATTGAGGACCACGCTACCTTCCCTCCATTCTCGATACATTAGCACTGTGGCACCGATATGGGGCTCGACTTCTGAGACAGGGAATACCATACCAGTTCCAGCCTTTATGTTCATAAGGCATTTAGGCCTGGACAGGAGAATCCTGCTTTTTGTATATGGCAGGCTTCAGGGAATTACGACATGGGCACACATTTGGGGACCACAAGGCTTGCGTTCCTTTGCAGACTTGCAACTCCAGTATAACTTACAGAATCGGCTTCTTTCCCTATATGCAAATAGCCCGTTTTGCACGTACTGTTGAGATTGACACTCATCTGAATCTTGGCAGGTCTGAGTTTGAACAACTATGCAGGAAGGCTGACATGTCCAAGCAGATGCTGGTTGGAAATATATCAATTGTTAGCGCCACCTGCAGGGGCTAAACTGGCCTTTCAGCCTGGCGTGGGAACAGGATCTCCAGGTAGACTGGTCAAGTCAAGAATGGAAGGCTATTTTTCAGAGATTAGGGAAAGGATACATTGCCACGTCCATGATACAATTTATACAATTTTCTATCGCTGGTATATGTACCCTCAAATTACACAAATTCATTCCCCGTATATCCGAGAACTGTTGGAGGAAATGTGGGCTTGGTAGGCACTTTTTTCCATATGTGGTGGGCTTGTCCTGTCATGCAGGTAATGTGGCAAGCGATCTTTCAATGGCTGGGGGACATGGTGGCTGGAATAGCTACTATTAACCCGGCGCAGGCACTACTTGGGTTAAAAATACCAGGAATTTCAGAGGATCATAACAGGCTGGTTCACCATATTTTGACGGCTACTCATTTGGAGGTCGCAAAATCATGGAAAGAGCCTGGAGTGCCAACGAAAGCAGTAATACAACAGAAAGTGGAAAAAATATACTTATTGTCTAAAATAACAGCTTTCCGCCATAAATGCACACATTTGATAAGACATGGCAAGCTTACTTGACTTGGAAATCTATCCAGGCTTCCGGTTCTCTTCTGACAATGGTGTGAATAAGTCTTGCGCAGCCATGACTTATAGAGATTTTGAATTGGGGTCAGGATCCTGATATTAGTTACATTCGAACTAATGCATCAATCTCTCCATTTGTTGCTTACATGGGACGGGGGGAGGGAAAGGGATGGAAAATTTGAGTTCAGTTCATGTTGAGTGAATCACCTGACTGTTTATAGACTTGCCGGTGCATGATCACGTAAATGATAGGATTAGTGTATGGATACTGATGACATGATGTATATCCTCTGGTATGTTTTGTCTTATCTGTACCTGGACTATGGGTGATTAATTGTATAATAAGTTCTGATTAGTAAAACTTTAAATGACAAATTAGTTAGGTTGCTTGCCCAAGCAAACAAAGTAGTCATTTTGAAAAGTACCTCCTGGTTGACTTGAGTCACAGCCGTCAGGTGCAGTCACTCTGTCAAGCGCCCCTGAGTGCAGTGTGGAGAGGACCAGCTCCTCCAGGGGGGGTCAATTGCAGACTGCAAGTAAGCTCACCACCTGTCCGTTTACTTGAAGCCACAATTGTGGCCACTTTCTCTTTCACCACAGTACGGGTGCTGGACCTGACATCCCTGGTCTTGATCCCCTGGAGACTAACCTCTCCAGCAAGCCATTCCCAAATTTGCTTTCTGGTGGTCTGTGAGCACTTGGATTTGAAGAGGGTCCCGTAGTTGTCACACACACTCTGGCAGAAGCACAATACACACACTTCTGTGGAGGTGGTTGGACACCACTAGGACCTGCCTGCTCATCATCCAGATGCAAGCTTCGTTTTCTTCCATTGACATTCTGATGACCGTCCACATGACTACCGGCATTTCAACTGTTCTCTATGTCAGTTACTCGCTGCCAAAACAGACAGGAAAGAAAAGTATAGTACACCAGTTAGTGGCAATTTAAAGAACAGCTATGCTACATGAGAAAACACATCAGGCAGGTACAGAGTGAGTGGCCTTGGAGAGAGCATGCACAGGCAGGCAGAAAAATAAGAGACACAGCCACCCCAGAGCGCATGGATAGAGAGAGGCTTCCCAGATTGGTATCAAAAAATAAAAAGCGGGCTTGAATGACAAAATCACCAGCGTACACGGATCGAGCGTCCTTAAGCTAACGGATGTTCTTAACTGGTGCCACAAAATGAATTTCTAGGGGCCAAAAGCAAGAGTTTCTATGGAAAAACTCCAGGAAGGACAAGGAAACGCAGCCCTCCAGAGCATGGACAGAGACTTGGAGAAAGGCCTCCCAGATTGCTACCCCAAAATAACTAAAATATTAACAAATAAAAAAAATCAAGGATTTTAATGCCGAGTCACCGGCGTACAGGGATAGAGCATAGTTTAAGAAGCTAACAGATGTTCGAAAAGTGGATAAGAATGTCTGTGCTGGGGGTGGCTGCCGCCAGGTATTATAAACATTCAAGCATGAGACGTCAATCTACAATGCAATTTTATGGCCATATGTTGATGTGAGCCGGGCATACAGGAATAGGATGCCGAGAAATCTTCAGGAACACTATCTTACAAAAAAGTTTGCCCCTGTACACACTTTTCCAGTACCAGCAGACTCGTTCACTTTGCGATGCCCTATTTCAGACATTTATCTTTAACGTGCTGTATTTAAGGACGTACATTAACAATTTAGTTAATAAAAAATATATAATATAAAATGTTTATATGAGTAGAAAGCAACCAGTTGTTACCTATGGAAAATGAAGGAAAATGAAGAGATGATGCTCAAGTCATGTGAATTCAAGGGACCAGTTTGTAGCCAGTACAGGACCAAGCGAACGACACAAAGGGGAAGTTTACTTGGTTGCAGCTATTGATATACCCTGCTCTTAATAGGATTATGATGTGCTTGCTGACATCACAGGCACAATGCGGGAGCAAATCCAATATGCATTATTCGTTTTAAATATCGAGTTTTGTACTTCAACAATTGTACTACATTTGACAAACCTTTTTGACAGATATAAGCAGACTGAGCGCACCAGCGATGCAATATTGAATGTCCAATGCAATAAAAGCACAATACACGCTACCTTTCGAACAACGTGTGCAATTATCACACACTGTATTGCATTGGCCCCTTAGGGTGAGGAGCTGATATGAATGCAGACGCCAGGAACTTTTTCATTTTGGTCTTGTTTCCATTTCCTGCCCCTGATACCTGGAAATAGGCAGCGTTAATCCACCCTTGTGCTTGCACTGGACGAGCCAGAAAAGCAGAAATCCCTCAATTTCCTTAAAACCAGAATTTGGCAGAAAGAATGACTTGTGAAGTGGAGCTGCTTCCACACAGGAAGAAAAGCAGATGAACGTTGTTAGAGGAATCATTTGAGTTGGAGGAAGTGGCATGGGATTTAAAGGTCAGCAAACCAACAGAAAGTGGTCCCCTTTCATTGGAGCAACTCAATGTATTTCCTGCCGGGGTTTCGACTCCCGAGGATGGGAGTGTGGCTCCCAAGCCGGTAAAGTCCAATAAAGAAACCACAGATTTCTTGGCTGCTTTGACCCTTATTTCTAATCCTGACTATTGGCAGCGACCTAGTCCCATTGGAAGATTTTTTTCCATAAAAATAAGTCTGCAGGTAAAAGACCTTCCTCTGTTTGAAATTGACCCCCCCAGCCCTCTTTTGCAGAGAGCGTTCTTCCGTGCTCCATATACCGCAAGATTGATTGTCGATTTCAGCTGCAGCACTAGATGCATGCGTTGATGACCGCCAGTGGGCACCATCCTCTTCCCAGTACCAAGGGGTTCAGCACATTTCAGTTATGTAATGACCCAAAGCTGAATGTTAACTTTTGTAAACTGTTGTGGTCTTTCCTTGGAACGATGGTATAAAAATAAATAAGTTCACCTGTGTGCGGGCCAGTAATGTGCCTGCATACGTCCACGCGCTCACTCACTTAGCTTATCTCTTTCCAGCATGACTGCCCTTCTATATCAGAGACTCAAGGTCATTTGTAATTCTGCATGCTGAAGCCCTGCACCTTCACCTCTGGTTTTTTACTCTGGAAATTACATAGTTATATATGATCCAGTTCTCGCACCGGAAGACCACCATTGCAGGAAAGAATATGACAACATTCATCTTTCTTTCCATCTATTTTCCATTTATATATGTCATGTAGTAAACATTTGCACTGTCAAAGCTTTTCTTTAGTATTATGAGGTATTGTGTACATGGAAGGGGAGAGTTTTATATTTTAATTAATAATATCAGTATACTCGAACCAACCATACTCTAATGCCTGCAAGTTTGTACTTTACCTCCTCCAAATTTATTAAAACGGCACCCAGAAATAACATCTTGGAATGTCCAAACTGGGTAGCTTTTAGGGCTCTGATATTCTGTCCCCATGAGTTTTGCTCCGTAATGGTAAAACAGTTTGGTTGCTGTGTGTAGTCCACTTGAATACTTATAGAAAACTCAACAAAAAAATGTGATCCATTATTGGATTAATTTACTACCTTTCTCAGGATGTTTTCAATCGGTTCTTCATCCAGAGGATGAAGAACAGATTGGCCCTGGTATCGCGCAAGGTTGCCATTAAGTCCAGGAGGGGCCCACCTGCCGACAAGCAGATCCATGGTGGCATCCGAGAGTTCCCACTCTCCCTGATCAAGCAATTGGCGACTTAGAAAACTGGCCTGAGCATTCTCCTTGCCTGCGATGTGGGAGGCCGCCAGGCAATGCAGTTATCGTTCTGCCCGGGCGAAAAGACAGCTGGCTGTACGGCCACCAGGAGACCGCGGGTGACCCCCCCCCCCCAACGATTGATGGAAGACATGGTGGTGGAGTTGGACAGCACTCTCACTGTTTGCTGCAAATGAGGGGCAGAAACTCCTGCAGAGCCAGATGCACCGCCTGGGCCTCCAACCGATTGATGTGCCAGCGAGTTTGAATCAGCGACCAGATCCCCTGTGTGGACCGGGACAGGCAAACCACACCCCAGCTCGAGAGACAGGTGTCTGTGGTTACTATCGTCCACTGTGGAGCCTGAAGGTGCATTCCCACGGAGAACATGGGGAAGCAAAAACCACCAGTGCAAGGCGGCGACAGAGGCTGAAGGGAGGAGGATTATGTAAAAACTGTTCTGACCCCAGCTGGCCAACAGAAAGCAAAGCTTCTGTAACGGTCCCCTAAGAGCAAAAAACCCAGGGGACTAGGGTCATGTAAGCCATGGAGACCCCAAGACATGCAAGTAGTCCCAGGCCATTGAAGAGGCGTGTGAGAAGAATCTGAATCTGGTCAATCAACTTGGAGGGGCTCGCGCACGAAGCACGTAGGATCCTGCCCTCTAACTCCTGGGAGGGCTGAAGGTTGCTCCTCGGAAAAACTCACTATCCACACCGAGAGACGTGAGGAGAGTTAAAACCCGATCCACTACCTGTTTGCAAAGGGCCTCTGACTTGAGGATGTGGAAGCAAATGATACTTCTGGTAATCGCAGTGAATCGGAATATGGAAGTACGCCTCTGTCAATCGAGCAAGGCGATGAAGTCTCCGGAGCAAACAGTCGCGATTGACTGCGAGCAAGGTTTCCATGCAAAAAAGTGGGATCGTGAGGGCCCGGTCGACCCCTTTGAGGTCTAAGATCAGCCGGAAGCCCCGTACTTCTTGGGAACCACGATGTAAAAGGAATGCTGGCCTGTGCCAAGCTCCTTTTCCGGAACCGGGGACAACTACTAGTCTGGCAAGGGTTTGCTCTCACCTCCTCCCGCTTGAGACGCCCGGATGGGGAGAACACAAGATAATCCGGTAGGGTTGCGAATGGGCTCTAAGGTGTAACCATCTCTGACAATGGGGAGGACCACTGGTCCGACGTGATTTTGACAGAGGCTTCCGCCTGGAAAAGGGACTGAGGAATGGGTCTACTGATGACTTTGGTGTGGCAGGTTTAGGAGGGGTGGCCCTCGCGAAAGGAGCGTAGCCCACGGAAGGGCTGAGACCAAGAAGAATAACCCCTGGAGGAGTCCACCTCGTCTGCGGGCGTATACATCTCCATCCCAGAAACGAGGACGGGAGGGAGTAAGTCAGCAGCGTGACTGTTTTCGGACGGTCCTCCAGAAGCTTATGAGCCTATTTTCCCCAAGGAATCAATAAGCTTAAGGTCCTCTCCAAAAAGCAACTTACCGCTTGAAGG
>NC_042628.1:20987548-21143004 GCF_901001135.1 Rhinatrema bivittatum | reverse complement strand
GAGAAGTATCAAGCCGCCAAAATGAATGTCCTCCACGACCACCCTGGACCGAGATGTCTACCCATACAATGCCATGGTCAGACCAGTTAATCGAATCTATCTCACTCTGTGTGACTTTAGAGACCAAGCAGGTGTCCACTAAAAAAAAAAAAATCTATGCGGGAATACAAGTTACGTGGTTTTGTTGAGTAAATGTGCATGCTTCTGGAGGAGAGATTACGTTTGTGTGCCATATCCATGTGAATCGGTATTACTCTTTTGGATAGTAGAAAGACTAGGGGGCACTCCATGAAGTTAGCATGGGGCACATTTAAACTAATCTGAGAGAGTTCTTTTTTACTCAACGCACAATTAAAACTCTGGAATTTGTTGCCAGAGGATGTGGTTAGTGCAGTTAGTATAGCTGTGTTTAAAAAAGGGTTGGATAAGTTCTTGGAGGAGAAGTCCATTACCTGCTATTAAGTTCACTTAGAGAATAGCCACTGCCATTAGTAATGCTACATGGAATAGACTTAGTTTTTGGGTACTTGCCAGGTTCTTATGGCCTGGATTGGCCACTGTTGGAAACAGGATGCTGGGCTTGATGGACCCTTGGTCTGACCCAGTATGGCATGTTCTTATGTTCTTATGTTCCACTAAATACCAGTCCTTCATAATAGAGCTTGTGACAGATCTTGCTTTTTTTTCCCCATGGGGGCTTTTGCTCTTAGTACTTTTTTTTTTTTTAATTATATTTTATTAAATTATAACATTTTTTCCACAATGCAATAATCAAGAAAAGTAAGGAAACAATATATACATATTAAGCATACACAATTGTCATAACGATCCTAGTCCACATCAAGGGTGGGAAGGAGAGGGTCCTGACTGCTTGCATTGTCATTAAATACTTTATACCAGTGGTTCGCAACCGGTGTGTCGCGACACCCCAGTTGTGACCCCAAGCACCGGCAGGGGTGTGCGTGGCTCCCGGTCCCTCCCGCTGCTCTTTCTTCCCTGTTTCCGCCGGGCTATCAGCACACTCAAGCCCAGCGGGAACGGCAAGCGGTGCAAAAAAAAAGCTGTGGCATCCGCGGCTGGCCTTTTCTTCTTCTCCCGCGCCCTGCATTCCCCCCCCCCCGGACCCGGAACAGGAAGTGATACGCGGTGTGGCAGGAGAGAGGCCATGCCGCGTGATAACTAGCAGCGGCCGCTGCAGCATCGGCCCCCAAGGTATTGCAGCAGACGGTAATCGGGAAGGAGAGAGCAGCATGAGCCTCCCGCGATCGATGGAATTCTTCCTTCTTGGCCTGCAGGGGCTGGAGGAGGAGGAGCAGCTACAGTTTGTGGGGTTAGGGGGGGGGGGGGAGAGAGGAAGTGAGTGACAGAGAGAAGCAGCCAGCCTGTGTGTAAGTGAGAGAATATATTTGATCGAGAGTATGTGTGTGTGTGAGAGAAACTGGTCAGAGCTGATGTATGTGTATATGTGAGACAATGAAAGTGACTGCTCAAGGAGATGACTGATGTGTATGTGAGTGTGAGACAGTCAGGGATGTGTGTGTGTGAGAGAAAAAGCATGGAAGTGAGAAATCTGGGTATGTTGAGAAAGCATGGGAGTAAGAAGCCTGGTGTTGTGGGGGTGTATGTGAAAGAAAGCATGGGAGTGGGAAGCCTGTGTGTGTGCATGTATATGAGAGAGATTGGTTGGTAAGGTGACTGGTGTGTATGTGAATGAGAGAGAGAGAATGTGATTCAGGGAATGAGAAGCCTGTGCACATGGAGAGCGAGCATGGAAATGAGAGAGAGACTGTGTGTGTAACAGAGAAAGTGATTATGGGAATGAGAAGCCTGTGTAGGTGAAGAGTGGGCATGGGAGTGAGAAACCTGTGTGTGACACAGCATGGGAGTGAGAAGCCTGTATATCTGAAAGAGAACATGAGAGTGGGAAGCCTATGTGTGTGTGTATATGCATGAGAGATCAGGTGACTGGTATGTGTGAGAAAGAAAGTGATTATGGGAATGAGAAGCCTGTGCATGTGGAGAGAACAAGCATGGGAGTGAGACTGGTGAGTATGTGAGAAAGTGATTGAGTGAGAAGCCCATATATGTAAGTGGAACACGGGAGTGGGAAGCCTGTGTGTGGCATGAGACTGTTCAGGAAGGTGACTGGTGTGTTTGTCAAAGACTGGGAGATGATTGGTGTGTGAGAGACAGAAACTGGTCATGGGGGCATGACTGGTATGGTGTGTGTGTGTGTGACATGGGCCCTAAGGAAGAGGACCATGAGTATAGAGCTTAGCCACTACTGCTGCTTCTGGTGTGTGCTACAGCCTGCATGGAAGAGGAGTAGGAGAGCTGCTGGAGGGGGTAAGTAAAGGTGGCTTTTTAAGTTTATTTTTCTTGATTGACTGCCATTTTAATTATTTATTATGTGATGTGTCTGCTTTTTTTGAAATATTTTATTGGTGGTTGGAGAATTTTTAATAGTTTTTATGAGTTTTTAATTGTTGGATGTTCTGTTCATAGTTGTTGTGAAACATTTATTCTGCTTATTAGTATAGTTTTACAATTATTTCTGTGTGGGGATCTATAGCTGCTTGCTAGTTCTGTTTTCCTAATAAGAGGTGTATTGGTTTTTAGGGCCTGATTTAATATTTGTAGTGTTGCCTTTTCATAGATAGGGTTGCTCCTGTTTGAGTGTATTCCATAATACAGGTGTAACTGTGTGGATTAGTTTGTGCATTACTACAGATCCTGGGAGTATGTTAGGTCTGTTCTGTGTCTGTTACAGAGATATTTTACTAGCATGTAAGTGTTTTATCAGTCTTATTTGTTGCGTTTTCTCAAGAGGACATGCATTGGTGGTAAACTGCTGTCTTTTCATAAGTAGGGCTATTGAGCCTGAAAGTAGGAGTTTGAGTTGCTGTTACTGAGATGACACCAGAACCAGAATATCTTTTTGTAGAGTGAGTTGAATGGGGAATGTCATAATTCTGCTTTACATCCATTATTGTGGATCAGGGGGGTTCCCGTGGATGCAAACTGTACATTTACATCTAGCCCTGTGACGATGGTTCTCACGCATGTGAGAACCATCTGTCAGGTGTGTCCAGACAGGTTGAGAACCACTGCTTTATACAACCCTAACTCCTTAACTGAACTCTTCTTTCTGAGATTTATCCTTTAAGAATCGCTCCAAGTAGGTGGGGTCAGTGAAAATAAACTTATTATTTTGGAAGGTTATTAGGCATTTACAAGGAAATTTTAGGAAATAACTGGCTCCAAAATCAAGAGCCTGTTTCCTCAAATTAAGAAATTGTTTCCTACGTGCTTGTGTAGCATATGAAACGTCTGGAAAGATTTGGACTTTATGTCCACAAAAATTGAAATCTTTAACTTGAAAATATTTAGAAAAGAATCTTTCTTTATCCTTCCTTAAAGAAAAATAAACCAACAAAGTGGCTCTGGTATGAATATTGTCTATGGAATCCTCCAAGAAAGTGGAGATTCCAGGACTATTCAAAGTGTCCAACCCCCCCTCTTGTACTGGAGTAATTTTTCTAGCAGGTAAATAGTATAACCTAGATAAAATTGGTATTTTTCCTGGCGTGTAGCCAGATGGACTCAGAATGAATGGGTATAGTATCCGCGTGCTAGCAGTTGGAGACGGATCTGACGTCAGCACGGGGTATATATACCCCCACAGGAAGCATAGCAACTTAGTAATTTCCGTCTCCAAAGCAGTTTGGAGAGCCTGCGTGTTTTCCAAATCTACTTTTTCTTTTCTACATCTACAGCATCGAACCCCGCACTCCTGCGGTGATACCCTAAGGTCCCTCCCCCAGTAGAGTTTCCCGGGGTGATTTCCGTGATCCCCCAGAGGTTTAAGTCCTCGATCCGGTGGCCGAATCGCGGCAGGGACACAGCCCTCGGGTGAGGCTTACGAGGCGCCTCGGTCCCGGCGTGGACGAGGCAGCGGGTGCATATCCTCAAACGCAGAGGTGAAGGTACTTGCTCTCTTCCCCCGCAGCCGGAGACCGCCCGGGTTCCAGCCGGGAAGCGCCGAGGATCAGGTAAGGTGTACGGCTTTTACTTCTGGTCTCCGAGGAATCGAGGATCTGCGGCGTGGCACGCCGCGGAGGGCGCCATTTTGTGGCCTTGTTCAGGTATTGTGCACCCGAGATAGGTGCAGATCTATGACTAAGCGCATATTCTATTACTTATTGTGCGTATATTGCTGCCCGCTTATTACTGAGCGCATGTTGAATACCTTTGAGCGTGTATTGCTAACCGCTACGTGCTGAGAGCATATTGAATGACATTGAGTGTGTATTGCTGACAGCATACTGAAAAATATTGAGCATGTATTGCTAACCGCTTCTTGCTAAGAGCATATTGTATACAATTGAGCGTGTATTATTGCCCGCATATGGCATATTGAGCGCATATTGCTGCCGCATATTATTAAGCACCTGCTGTGTTAAGCACATATTGCTGTCGCATATTATTATTGTGCGCCTGGTGTATTCAGTGCATATTGCTGTCTCATATTATTCAATGGAACAGACCGCCTCAGCATCTTCAGCGGGGGCGCCTCCTGCCTCCAGCATTAAAGCCCTCGGCCTCTGCTCTGCATGCCAGCTTCGAGCCACGCATAGTGAAGAGCCAGACTCTATGTGCCCAATGTGAGGAGGCCGTGGGACCCTTGGGCCAGGACCAGTCTCAGCCACGATTTGCTGACAGTTCCCCAGGGGCTACCCCGGATTTAGCGGTCAGTCTCGACCAATCGGGAATCCCGGGGGATCTTGTACCCCGGAGATTAGAGGCTGCTTCAATTTCCTGGGTGGATCTCTTTAAGGGGATTCATGCCTATGTACAGATGCAAACGGCTTCTCGTCCAGGCCCTGCGGTTCCTGTTCCTGCGGTGGTGGCGGCTCCGGCAGATCCAGTTCCTGGACCCTCACGCCCTTATCGTGAGCGGGTCCTCCCGCTGCTGGACAGTCCAGACCAGTCAGACGAGGAGGTTTCACCGGATGAGGGGGAACTTCCCCCAGGGATTGAGCCATATAGAACCATGAGGCGGTTCTTCCCTAAGGAGGATCTCTCAGACCTGGTGTCTCAGTGTCTGGCGGAGTTGGATATTACAGGTCCCAGCGCTACGGTACCCTCTGCGCAGAACCCCCTGCTGGAAGGTCTTCGTCCTACAGCCCGCCATTTTCCATTCTTGCAAGCAGCACAACAACTGATGGATTTAGAATGGGCGGCACCAGCGGCTTCCTTCAAAGGGGGCCCGGCCCTGACGGGCATGTACCCATTGGCACCGGCTATACAGGACCTGCTGGCGTGCCCTCAGGTGGACACCTTGATTAGCGCTGTGGTCAAGCGCACTACCATTCCAGTCGAAGGGGGGACGGCCCTCAAGGAGCCTCATGACCGGCGACTGGACGCCATTCTGAAGCAGACCTTTGAGGTGGCAGTTCTATCTTTGCGGATTGCGACCTGCTGCACAGTGGTGACACGTTCCTGTTTGTCACAGGTTAGGAACAACGCTCCAGCAGCGGACATGGGAGTCAGCTCTTTCGTTCCTCACGGATGCTGCATCAGACCTAGTCCGTACAACAGCTAAGGGGATCACATCCTCCGTAGCCGCCAGGAGGCAGCTCTGGATCCGGAGATGGTCGGCTGATGCGCCTTCAAAGACACGCCTCACCAGATTGCCCTTTAAGGGCTCTTACCTATTTGGCAGCGACCTTGATAAACTGGCCAGTACATGGGGTGCCTCTCCAGTGCCTAGACTGCCGGAAGATCGGTTCAGAAGGGGCCAGCGCACCTTTCCAAGGCCCTCCAGGGGCAGGAGTTCACAGCGCTTTGTTCCCTTTAGGAGTCGCTACCAGGCACCACGTCCTCAGACCAGGAATCAGTCCTTTCGGACCAAGCAGCGCAAGAGGGGAGCAGGCCTGGGCTCTGGTCCCGGCCGCTCCTCCCAATGAGAATTCGCCGATTCATCTGGGGACCGAGCCATAGGGGGCAGGTTAACACTCTTCTACCCCAGATGGGTCAAGATCACGTCAGACCAGTGGGTCCTCGCCCTTATCAGAGAGGGATATTATCTGGACTTTCATAATCTCCCTCCAGACAAGTTTGTGGAATCATCATGTCCCATACACAAGAAGGCAGCATTGGAAGCTACCTTGGCGAGGCTCCTGTCCTTGAAAAGCCATCATCCCAGTACCTGCCTGGGAAGTGAATTCTGGACACTATTCCATTTATTTCATGGTACCCAGGAAAGGGGGCACCTTTCGGCCTGTACTAGATCTCAAGTCCATCAACCGATACTTACGGGTCCCGAGGTTTCGCATGGAAACTCTGCACTCCGTCAAGACCGCCGTACAGCCAGGAGAATTCCTCACGGCATTAGACTTATCGGAAGCTTACCTGCATATCCCGATCCATCCGGATCATCAGCGCTACCTACGCATCAAGGTTCTAGGACGCCACTTCCAATTTCGGGCTCTGCCCTTCGGGTTGGCCATGTCACCGCAGACCTTCACCAAGGTGGTCGTAGTGGTAGCAGCGGCACTCAGACGGGAAGGAATTCTGGTCCATCCCTACCTAGACGACTGGCTGATCAGGGCAAAATCTCGAGAGGAGAGCCTTCAGACAACCGACAGAGTGATCGCCCTTCTGGAAAGCTTGGGCTAGGTAATCAACCTCAGCAAGAGTTGCCTACAGCCTTCCCAGTCACTGGAATACCTGGGGGTACAGTTCGACACCCAGGCAGACAGTCAGTTTCACTGCCAAAAGAAGGTTGAAACTTCAGAAGCGTATCAGTACTTGAGGGAAGCCAGTTGGCCCATAGCTTGGGATTATCTGCAAGTTCTCGGTCTCATGGCATCCACCCTGGAAGTGGTACCTTGGGCAAGGGCCCATATGAGACCTCTACAACACTCCCTACTCTCTTGCTGGAGCCCCCGCTTGTGGAACTATTCCACGCACCTTCCTCTGCCAGCCAGAATACGGACCCAGTTGCGGTGGTGGTTGCAGTCCAACCACATGAGCAGGGGGTCGCGGATGTCATCACCCACGTGGACTCTGCTCACCACAGATGCCAGCCTGAGCGGCTGGGGAGCACACTGCGAAGGACTCACCGCACAGGGGCAGTGGCGCGGAGAAGAGTCAGCGTGGAACATCAACCGTCTAGAGGCTCGGGCAGTCAGATTGGCATGTCTTCGATTTGCTCACCAACTGAAGAACAGAGCAGTCAGAGTGATGTATGCCACCGTGGTGGTGTTGTCTGACATCAACCGTCAGGGCGGAACCAGAAGCCGACAAGTATCTCTGGAGATCGCCCCACTGATGGTTTGGGCAGAGGCGAATCTTCAGGACATCTCCGCTGTCCACATTGCCGGGAAGGACAACACCACGGCAGACTTCCTCAGCAGAGAACGTCTAAATCCGGGAGAGGGGCAGCTGTCACTCACAGCCTTCCAGATGATTGTGGATCACTGGGGGATTCCGGACATGGATTTACTGGCGGACAAGTCCAATGCTCAAGTACCCAGATACTTCAGCCGCAAGCGCGATCCGTTCTCCCACAGAATTGATGCCCTGGTTCAGCCGTGGCCTCCAGGGACTCTGCTCTAAGCCTTTCCTCCGTGGCATCTGCTGGGTGCCATCATCCACAAGATTCAGAAACACCGGGGCCTAGTTCTTCTAGTGGCACCAGATTGGCCAAGAAGACCCTGGTAGGCAGACATGAGAAGATTACTGGCAGGGGAGCCCCTTCCCCTGCCTCCTCTCCGGGACCTTCTACGTCAAGGTCCCATCCTCCCACGAGGATCCAGCTCAATTCTCTTACGGTCTGGCCATTGAGAGGGCTAGACTGAAGAAAAGAGGTTACTCGGAGCCTGTGATACACTCCTCCGAGCTCGCAAGTTTTCCACATCCCTCACCTACGTAAGGATCTGGAGAGTATTCGAAGCATGGTGCGACACTCATGGCACCAATCCACATTCGACCACAATCCCTGTTGTGTTGGATTTCCTGCAGGATGGCCTTCAGAAGGGTCTCTCCCTCAGCTCCAAGGTTCAGGTGGCTGCGCTGTCTTGCTATGGCCCCAGGAGGGATGGCAAGACCATCGCCAAGCACCCAGATGTTTCTCGCTTCCTGCAAGGAGTCAAGCATATTCGTCCGCCACTGAAGTGGCCTGTGCCCTTATGGAACCTCAACCTTGTTTTGGATTTCCTCGCGGGATCCACCTTCAGACCCCTTCGGGGCCTGTCTCTCCGTTCTCTAACCTTGAAGATGGTGTTCTTGCTACAGGCACTGTCCTGTCTGGATCCGTTTCTCCGAATCACTCCTGAGGCTATCCATCTTCGCCCGGTTCCCTCCTTTCTACCTAAAGTGGTTTCACAATTTCATCTTAACCAAACCATATCCTTGCCTACTACGGCGGGTTTGAAGAAATCTGAAGAAGGGCGTGTATTGCGCCATCTCGACATTGGCAGATTACTGCCCAGATATCTGGAAGTCACACAAGAACTACGAAAGATGGACCATCTGTTCGTCCTGCACAGCGGGAAAAAGCAAGGTGAAGTGGCCTTGCGGCCCACCATCGCCCGCCAGATTAAGAAGTTATCGGAGCAGCTTATGTGGAGGCTGGGAAGTCTCCACCTCTTCAAGTCAAGGCTCATTCTACCAGAGCACAAGCAGCATCCTGGGCGGAATCCAGGATGCTGTCGCCTGCAGAAATATGTAAAGCGGCGACATGGTCCTCCCTCCATACCTTCTCCAGATTCTACAGTCTGGATGTCCTGGCCAGGGAGGACGCAGCATTTGCGAGGGCGGTACTACATGGTCCTCAGGCAGCCTCCCGCCCAGGCTGGGAGTAAAGCTTTTGTACATCCCATTCGTTCTGAGTCCATCTGGCTACACGCCAGGAAATGCTGAGATTACTACCTGATAATCTCCTTTTCCTTAATGTAGACAGATGGACTCAGCATCCCGCCCAGCTGCCTGTGTACATGGGTTTCACCGAATCAAGGTAAGCCATGTCATCTGTTTCCATATGAGCGTACACTCTACCAGGTGTTAACGCCTTCCGGTTGGGAATGCTGGCGGTCTCCAGCTACTATCAATCGGTCAGGGGAATCCTGTTTCACTTTTCACTGAGCATCAGTACACACATCCATAACAGCTTTTGCAAGGAAGATTACTAAGTTGCTACGCTTCCTGTGGGGGTATATATACCCCGTGCTGACGTCCGATCAGTCTCCAACTGCTAGCACGCAGATACTATACCCATTCGTTCTGAGTCCATCTGTCTACACTAAGGAAAAGGAGATTATCAGGTAGTAATCTTAACATTATCGATCTCAAAGGATAAAATCTCAGTAACATATTTATTAAATAATTCAACAGCTGGCAATAATCTGGTCTTTGGAAAGTTTAATATTCTTAAATTGAAAGACCTTAACTCGTTCTCTAGTAACTCAATCTGATTATGCAGCATTAAATTATCTTTTATAAATGAGGTATTGGTGGTATAGATAGTATTTACTTGAGGGCTTAGCATAGAACAGGTGGTTGAGATGTTAATTACTCTACTATCAAGATCTTCAAACTTTGCCGTTACTTGAAGAGAGAATTCATGTGCTTGTATTACAGATTTAGTTTATCTATTTTTGCTGACAATTTCCAAACATCAGCAAGAGTAACATTTTCTGGTTCTACATTACCTTCATCAACCTCATCAGTTAAATCTGGCAATATCATTGGACAGGAAACTAGATTGTTACTAGCTACATCATTTCTCCCTTCTAAATTACTAATAGCCTATTTCCTTCAGTGGTAGCCCCTTCTGAAAAACCCAGGGACTCCACTCGGGGATTTTCGGTTGTTAAGATTTCACCATTTCCTTCTCTTTAAGGTTGTAACGGGGGTTGACCTGACCTGGGGCTTAAGGTAACCCCTAAAGGGGAGTTACCTTCTATCTTGCCCATCGCACTGAACTCAGCCATATGAATAATATGGTTGTCCATGGGTCCTTTCCTTGACACGGGAGTTGTTGAAGAGGTCCAGTTTTTGGTTTTACGCTTCCTCCCCAGAGTAAACTTCCAAAGAAAAATTTACCAGAGGTGCGCCCCTTTCATGCGCGGCTTCAGCAGCGCACCGCAGGTCCCTTCTTTTATGGTGTTACGGGGTACCTGGATGTGATGTCACCAGGGGGCGTGTTCTTAGGCCATGCCCCCTTCCTCCCTTGACGAGGAGTTAGTGTCTTTTTACACTCTTGGCAAATAGCACTCACCTCTGGGTCCCAGCTGCAGTCGGCTCTCCTCTCCTTCCCCCCAGCTCTTAGTACTTTGATAGGAATTATCCATCTCTGTTGATTGTAAGGTTGAAATCCCCTCCCCATATTATGTGACCCTCCCCATGCTTATCTAGTAGTTTTTCAATCATTGGAAAAAAGGTCATCTGGTCCTGCGTGGGCGCATAAATTGACAATAAGGAAAATATATCCTTACCCATTTTAATCTTGAGAAACACATATCTGCCTTTGATGTCTAATTTGCTTTAGTGTGTCAAATATGACTGCCGAGGGTATCAAGATGCCCATCCCAGCGTATTTATTAGATTTATCTGCCGCTACTAAATAGACATGTGGAAATTCCCTAAATGAAAGCAAGTGTTCATACCTCTTTCGAATGTCTCTCTTGATGAAGGCTACGGCGATGTTCAATCTTTTCAGGTCTCTCAGGACCAAATAACGCTTCCTATAGGTATTAAGACCTTTTACCTTAAGTGGCAAAGCAAATCATTGCTTACGATTTTATGCTAGCAAGATAAACCAGAAACAGAAGCTTTTCCAATTGCTTGATATTTACCTTCCAACCTGGAATCAGATCTGGATACTGTGAAATATGACACCCCGTGGTACCATAGATTTACAATCATTTCCCACCTTTTTTCCATAGGGTAAAGCCCCTTCCCTTTGATTCGCTTTCCCACCTCTGATTCCAGCCTAGGGGAACACAGTGTACAAGACAATAAGGCCCCCATCCTGTCCCTCCTTGCACCTCCTCAACTGAAATTCAAACATTAAGAATTAAACATCACCCATTACCGGTTCTTCGTGGATTATCAAACGCTGAACCGTCATTAAATTCCTTCCTTATAGTAGTCGAGTCAATCTGATTTCTGCTTTTGCTGACTAAGATATAAAGCATGAGAGGAGAGAGTCCAAGTCAACCCTGATCAGCCATGCTTTCTTGCAGCGGTGAAGGTTTGTTAGCTGCACGTCGCTTGGGCCTCTCGACCCGTTGCCATTTGGGAGCTGGTGCGACCCTGGGTTTAATGGATCCGACGTTCTGTGCTGGTAAGGCAAGGTCTAGGCTGGCTTGCTGGAAAGCTACCATGGCCTCCCTCATTCTTTATCTGGTACATCTTGCCCTCATGTTGAAATGACAGAGCAAAGGGAAAGTTCCACAGATATTTGATATATTTCAGGCGTAGCACCTCTGCCACAGCCCTCGGCTCATACCTATTCATTTTTTTTTTTTTTTTAAGGTGCTCACGGCGAGGTCCTGAAATACGGAGACTTCAAAGGTGTTCAACTCCCATTCTCTTCTTCCGTGCTATTGCCAAAATGCTTTCTTTCTGGGTAAAGCTGTGGAAGTTTAGAATAATATCCCACGGTCTATTGTCTCTGCAGGCCCCCTAAGACCCGGTGCGCACGTTCAATTTTAATGGTACGGACCTAGTTTTCTTCGCCCGGTATGCTCCCGGGTGTGGGTTGAGCGATGAAAGCACAGAACGCCTTCGAGGTGGCCATGCTGTCTGCGAACTCGGTGGTTTCTGGTATCCCATGAAGTCTTATGTTGAGGCCCCGTGACAGATTTTCCATATCTTCTAGCTTTTCGGAAAGCGTGTGCAACTCCGGTTGTGTTTCCTCTGTTTTCTGCATCAGGGTAGTGATTGCTGAGTTGTGGCTGTCCATTCTTATATCAAGTTCATCGACCCTGTGCCCCAGAGACACAATCTTCGCAGAGCTCTGAAAAGGAAGCTAATGAATCATCCTTGTGTTGCTTCATCTCGAATGTAAGCTCACAAACCACTCTCTCAAGAGCAATTTAGTTGGCAATTCAGACAGGCTCTGTGCAGGATCCATTGTAGGTTGCGGTGATAAAAAACAGGGCTTCTGCTTCTGTGCCTTCCTTTCTCCCGCCATGCAGTCAGACGTCGGGCCCTGTTTTTCAGTTCATCCGCCACTGGTGAATGAATTTCTGTAAATCCGTTGCTTTATTCCTAGCAGTCATCAGGCCACCTTAAAGACGTGCCGGATTCTATCCTGGCAAACCTTTTTAAGCTTGCATTATGCGCAAAATCAGGTAATTGAGGTGGAGGTTTTTGGGAGCTGCAGGATTAGACTGCCATCTTGCCTCGTGGCAAACAGTGCCCCCATCACATTTGTAAATAATTTTGATAGTTTTATCTTTGAAATATATGATTCATACACTTCATGCTTGTGTTGGCTCTCCACTATTATGACCAGCACCGGCCTCCAGTGCTGTCCCTGTAATGTGCAAGGGGAAAAATATGATAGTGGGAAGAAGTTAGAGGAGAGGATAAGGATAATTTCACAAAATGGGGAGAGGGTACATGAAGATACCAGGCAGGGGGTATCAGTGGCGATGTCTAGGGTTTGGGGGAAGAGGTGAGTTGTACCAGTATCTCCTGTGCTTTTATTAGCAGGCTTCCCACCTTTAATAAAGCATGAGAAGGTAAAGAAATAGACATCTCGTAAGCACTGTAAAAATGAGACATTGCAGCCTTGGAAAAACAGGGAACTAATTTATTGAGAAGACAAACTGTCACTGTGGTTTTGCTGATGTGAAGACTTGGCTTAAGGTCGCCACAACCAGAACCAGTCTTCCCACCAGTGCCGTGATGTCTTGGAACTCTAGATTCTCCCACTGCATCTGCCGGAGGACCGATTGGACTCCGTCCACCCCTCCAACAGCAGCGTTGTGACCTTGCTGATGTTCTATTAGGTTGGTCACCATGTTGGCAAGCTCATTTAGGCAGATGGGCATGCCAACCTCCTCCACTGGCTGTGTTTCAAGGGTGTCCTCCTGCAGGGTCAGCATCCAAAGTTGTTCGGGCTGCATGTCCTCGACCATTTAGGTCTCAGTGGGAGGGTTCTCATCGGTGATGTCGGAATATGAATTCAGGCGTGGAAAGAGTCTGAATCACCTTCTATACCCTCATCCATATTGTTTGTCGCAGCTGCAGGAATGGACAAAACATTCAAAAATTAGTTAGGTTGGGAGGAAGTGACATCACTTCCCATGCTGGACGCTTAGGAGCGGAGCTCCTCTTCTACCAGAGCTATTTTTGGGTGAAAACAGCGGCCATCTTAGCGCTTTGGAACAAAACCCATCACAATCTGTACAGGAAATCCCCCAGAGTATGACCGCCAAAAAAAAAAAACCCCGATAGATTTCAAAAAATTCTCCTACAACAAGACGGGAGAAGATTCTGAGACAGAAACACACAAGATGGCGGCAGATATAGAGTCTGAGAAGCCAGGTGATGGCGGTGGTGACACGAGGGGAGCGAACTCTGAACCCCTGACCCGCGCTGAAATGAGATCCTGGTTCATTGAAATCCGCCAAGATCTAAAAACTTTTAAATCTGAGCTGGCCATTACCTTACAAGAGATGCGGGATGATCATGCTGAAATGGCACGCCGGATCGACAAGGCAGACACTCGGCTGGATGACCATGAAGACCGCTGGACCAACCAACAAAAGGAACTGAGGCACGACAAGAGTTAGCCTCAAAACTTAACCGGCTAACTCCGAATATCAGAATTAGCTGGTTAACTTATACAGCTATCTCCACTCCTCCCCAAAACGCCTCCCGCCTGCCTCCGGAACCCACCAACTTATGCAGCTAGCCAGATCACTCTTTCAGGGTGCTGGTTTTCAATACTGACCTCCACATTAAAGCAACTGAAATTCAGGGTGTGTGGGAGGGTGGTGGAGGTGATGTGAGTTACCTTGGAAAAGGGGAGGTGGAACTTCCCTCCGCACCAGTGATCTACAGCCCTTTGCCACAGCTGAAAGTCACACAAGAATTTGCGAAGAACACTTGGGCTCCAGTCCCGCGATGCGTGAGGCAGCGCGGAAAAGCGAAGACTGAAGAGACACCTGTGGCAGAGAATATCATAGCATGCTGGGCATGCTCAGTGGCCTCTCAGGGCCAGTCAAGTTTCTAGAAACTTTGACAGGTTTCCCGTGCTGGGCTCGGTTCGGTGACGTCACCCATATGTGAGGACTAGCATCCTGCTTCTCCTAGGATAATATACAGACTGTATTCTGGTGATTCAAAAAATGTGCCTTGATACTGGGGGAGATGCACGCAGATGATTGGGGACCCAACCTCAGCACCCAGATCAAGATGGCACACAGATTTCTGGGACCTAGATTGGGGAATAATCCAAGAGACATAATGGTATGTTTCCATTCCTACGCTTATAAGGACAAAATAGCAACTGCAGCGAGACAAACGCTTTTGGCGCTGGGAAGAACATGATATTGCTGTGTATGCGGATCTTGCTGCCACTACATTGCGGAAGAGGTTGGCGTTTAAACCTATTACCACAGCTTTATCAGCAGGGAAAGTGCGATATTGGTGGCTCTTCCCATTTGGACTATGGTTTCAAGTGGATGGGAAATCATACAGAGCACACACGCTGGCTGAAGCAATACAGGCTGTGAAGGAGGCTGGTATGTCAGTGGAGGTCCCGGCCTCGAATCCCACCGCCCCTAAAGGATCTCTCCCTGTGATACCCCGTTGGCAACGTGTACCCAAAGGCAGCCGCAGACTGAGGAGGAATACTAGCGATGGTTCTAGAGAAGATGCACCTACCTGAACTATTTGACAATCCCTCTCTGATTTCACAAAGGACAGGTTTTACTTTGCACCGAAGGGTAAAGTAAAACCTGTCCTTTGGTGACGTCACCCATATGTGAGGACTAGCATCCTGCTTGTCCTAGGATAATATACAGACTGTATTTTGGTGATTCAAAAAATGTGCCTTGATACTGGGGGAGACACACGCAGATGACTGGGGACCCAACCTCAGCACCCAGATCAAGATGGCACACAGATCTCTGGGACCTAGATTGGGGAATAAAAAGAAAACAAAAACCAACTGGTATTCAGTTGGTTTTTGTTTTCTTTTTATTTTCTTTGGTGGCTACATGTTCTTGTATTTTGAGATTTTGTTTGATGGGACTTAGTGAGAGATGTCAGTTATTGCTCTGATAGCTTTATTTACAGAAGCTCCGAAGATGGGTGGCCTCATCTTTGTTTCAGTATGGGTCATTTCTCCAGTAGATGTTGGGAACGATTAGTTTCTTCCCAGGTGGTTAAGGGGAGGGGGAAGAGGGGATAACTAACCTTCACATGCATAAAAGTGGCAATGAACAGGGGAGCAAATGGTGTATTAAATCTATGTATCAGGTCTTAACTCTACCTTATTGGACCAGACACTTTCAATATATATGGTTTGGACACTCTACAATCTCTTCATACCGCAGAGAAGTTTTATGTTGGAATATATTGAACAGATGGCGGGGCGACACATAGCTCTCAATGGCTTCTGTTTAAATTTGTATCCCTTAAAGTTAAGGGCTTAAACTCAGGTCGTAACCGTAGACTTCTTTTTCAGGAAATGAGCCTTTTGAGGGCAGATGTGATCATCTTCAGGAGACAATCTTAGAAAGCGTGATGAGGCCCTCATGACAAATCCTAATTACCCGCAGCAGTATAGGGCTGCAGCGACGAAAAACGCTAAATATGACGGGGTGGGAATTCTCATTAGTAAAGACCTGCATTGTGTATTGCTGAATTCCCACTAAGACCCTTAAGGCCATTATCTTCTGCTCAATGTAAAACTAGCGAGTAAGGTATTCACACATTTCTATTTATGGTCCGACATGGCAAAAAGAGGCTTTTTATACCCACTTGCACACCATTATAGCAGATAACGCAGGGGGGAGTGTGATTATGGGTGGTGATTTTAATACGACACTCAACCCTCATTTAGACAACTCGACAGGATACAGCTCAGACTTTTCTTGTGAGAAAAGCACTCAAGAACATAATCACACTTATTTCTGGGATAGACATCTGGCGGTCTCTATTTTCCCCATCCAGATGTTGTTCCTTTTACTCGCATCCTCATAGTTGTTCCTCTCGCTTAGATATGTTCCTGCTGGATAAGACACGAATAAATTTGGTCCGTGCCGTAGACATCGAACCAATAGTTTGGTCGGCTCATGCGCCCATATGGTTTAAGCTACAACTACAAAATTATAATAGGGAACAACGTTTCTGGCGCCTTAACGATTCCTTACTAGACGATAGTGAGGGAAATACAAGAATACTTGCACCTTAATGATACGGGGGGGCGTGTGGATCCTGGGAATGCTTAAAGTGTTATACGAGGCTCTTTTATATCCCGGGCGTCTTTTATTAAGAAACAGACAGGGAACGGCAGGGTCTGACACATCTTCACAACTTAGAAAAATCCCATATGCGCGACACTACCCGCCTCCCTTTGCGACAGGCTATCCAGGAAACAAGGGACAAAATAGCACAACTTGATTCGGCGCGGATTGCCCATCAGTTAGCACTGGCACAACAGAGGTTTTTTGAGGGAGGGAATAAAGCGAGGAGGTATCTGGCACAAACGCTAAAATGCAGGCAAGCGCAAACTACCATTCCCAAAATTAAGAGTTCAGAGGGCACCCTTCTTACGGATAATACCTAAATTAGACACAGATTTCATCAGTTTTACTCAGCTTTATAGTACGGACTTCATCATTTTAGACAGGGATATAGATCACTACCTGTCTGATATTCCCCTGCCCGAATTGATGACAATTCAGCGGCAATTTTTAGATAAAGATGTTACCCTGTTAGAAGTACATGAAGCTATCAAAACCCTAAAATCGGGCAAATCTCCGGGATTGGATGGATATACCCCTAGATTCTGTAAACAATTTGCAATAGTGTTAGCTCCTGTACTCCTAAACTTTTTTAACTCTCTAAGGACGGGCTCCACCTTGTCTTCTCATGCCAACACAGCTGGGATTACTATACTTGTGAAGCCAGGTAGGGATCCCACTCTCTGTGGATCTTATAGGCCTATATCCCTTTTGAATATTGATGTGAAAATTTTGGCAAAAATCCTGGCAAACTGGTTGAACAGTTTTCTCTCTCAACTGGTTCATTCGGACCAGTCGGGGTTTATTCCTGGGAGAACAGCAGACAATGTCCATAAAATTTGTGATAGCACATGGTTTGCAAAACACAACATACCCACCATAGCGCTCTCCATTGATGCCAAAAAGGCGTTCAATATGGTGCACTGGCCATACCTCTTCTTTACAATGGAAAGAATGGGATTTGGGGCTCCCTACTTACAATGGTTACATCAACTATATACTGCCCCCAAGGCTTGCTTAAAGATTAATGATGGTTACTCATCTACCTTTATAGTAGGTAGGGGCATTAGACATGGCTGCCCTCTCTTCCTCCTGCTGTTTGTCCTCTTTCTAGAGCAGTGGTTCTCAACCTTTCTAATTCCGTGACCCCGAAATACAGTTCCTCATGTTGCGGTGACCCCTCGCCCCGCGAGGGCGGGGTGAGGGTGGGGCTATGGATGGGGTTGGATTTTAGTGCATACTTATTTATGACATTTATAAACAGAACCACCATTCCTCATAAAACAATAAAAGTAAGAAACATAAAGCATCAGTTATAATAGTAAAACCATACTAATAAAAGAATATTTTAAAATTACTGAAATAGAATTTCTATTAATTAAAATCATATACATTTTTATAATTTCCCAAACACCAATAATATTTCAAAACAGCACATATATCAAATAACACATAATAATTAAAACTAATAAGGATTTTAAAAAGCCCCTGCTGTCCATACATGGGAGCTCTTGATTTCCAGTCACCCTGATATTGTCGAGGATTAGGAGGTTATCCTCTCTCTCACACATACTCACATGTCCATTCTCTCTCACACATACACTGTCACATACTTACACATTCATGCTCTTATACCCACCATAACCTCTCACTCTCAGGGTGTAAGACACTCTCTCCCCCCCCCCCCCCCCCCCCCCACACACACACACACACACACTCTTACTCCCCTGGATTTTCTCATACACACTCATGGCTCTCACTCTTACTGGCTCCCTCACAACCTCAGAGCCTCTCAGATAAAACTCTATGCAGCAGAAATAATGCTGAATGTTGAGAATTGTTATGCAGACTAATCTGGAAAATGCACTAATTTCTACATGAGTCATAATGAATCAGTCCTCAGCTGCAGGCATCAATTGATTATCCTGGCTCCCTTTGTTTGCAAATACAGTTCATGTGTAACAGCAATCCTAATTCTCCACCAGATCAAGCTGATTTCACATCCCACTTCATACTTTGTCACCTTCAGCTGAGTCAAACAATTAATCTAATTACTGCCACTGCTGCCACGTGGCTATTGGGGAGGCACTGATTGCTGCTATTGGCACTGAAGCCCATTCTGCTGCCTCCTCTGTGCAGGCCCCGTGGGTTTCCACTTCCTCCATGTTGATCTCGTACATTGTGAGATCCGCCATAGAGAAAGTGCTACTCTTGCACATTCCCAAAGATTACATGTGCCAATCAGTAAAAAGTAATTTATTTTTTTTTACATCTGCTTCCCTTTCTAATTTTTTGCCATTTCCTTTTATATTGCCTTTTTTTCTATTTCTTTTCTCTCCACCTGTCTTCTTCCCTCACACAGTCAGGTTCTCATTCTCACATGCATTTCTCTCTCACACACACATACACAGGCTCTCACTGGCACAGGCTGTCTGAGTCTCACACACAGGCTCTCACACCCCCACATGCTGCCTTGCTCAAGCACAGGCTCTCACTCTTACATGCTGTCTCTTTCACACACACACAGAGGCTCTCACATGCTGTCTCTGCAAACACACAGTCTCTCAACTCATCTCATACTCGCACACACCTCTCTCTCACCTCTGGGCCTCTTCTTTACGGGTTGCCACAGGATGGGCGCTGCAGTGGCCCTAGTCTTCCCGGCCCCGCTGCTCCTCTTCTGCACGTGGCTGAAGCGCCTCTTCTACCCACGCGGCTGACGCGCCTCCTCCTTCCTCCCCATGCGGCTCCGGCAACATTTGTCTTCCGGGGCAGGCAGGAAGGAAGTAGGAGGAGCACCTGCAGTGGCTGATACACCTCCTTCCTGCCTGCGCGGCTCCAGCAACATACGTCACTGCGACGTGCTACCTTTTTGGGCCATGTCTCTTCTCTTTTGGGGTTGGAGGAGGCAGGTCGCCAGCTTCGCCCCGCCTCCCCACAGCAGCCGTGGCGCCACGGACCGGCAAAAAACCCCAACGGCCCGGTACTGGTCCACGGACCGGTGGTTGGGAACCTGCTTTAGGCGCAGGGCCGGTGCAAGGGTATTAGGCGCCCTAGGCGAAACGTCAGCTATGCCGCCCCCCCCCCCCACACACACACAATTAACTTACATTGTGCATTAATGAAAATAACGAAGTCTGTATTTATAACAGAACACTTATTTGACATTTTTATGCCATGTAAACCATTGAGATGATTTGTCTTATCGACGGTATAGAAACTCTTTTATAAATAAATAAAAATATATAAAACAAACCAAAACTATACTTGTTGCTCAAACAAAAAAAGCAGACACATCACATAATATTAAATAATTAAAATGGCAGTCAATCAAGAAAAATGAACTTAAAAAGCCATCTTTACTTACCCCCTCCAGCAGCTCTCTTACTCTTCTTCCATGCAGGCTGTAGTACACACCAGAAGCAGCAGTAGTGGCTAAGCTCTATACCAGGGGTCAGGAACCTTTTTGGCTGAGAGAGCCATAAACGCCACATTTTAAAATGTAATTCCATGAGAGCCATACAATATGTTTAAAACTAAATACAAGTAAATGTGTGCATTTTATGTAAGATCACACTTTTAAAGTACAATAAGTCTCTGAAAATATTACACCAGGCCTTAAGACACCAATACATCTCCTATTAGGAAAACGGACCAAGTCAGGCTGCTATAGAGTCCTACACAGAAACTACACGCCAGCAGAAAACCTCACCTGAATCACGTGCTGTCCCTCACCTAACATAGAATAAAGAGACCAAAACGCATAACAAGAAGCATGCAGAAAAAACTGAATTGGAAACTGCAACAAGCCAGAGTCTCTGTAAGCAGTGTAACAAAGGAAAAAAGAAACATCACCCATCCTTATAAAACAAATCAAGAAATATAAAATCAGCAGTAAAACTGTACTAACAAAAAGAACATATTTCGAAACAGCTGATGAGTGGAATATCCAATAATTAAAAACTCATAAAACATTTCCAGATACCAACAAAATATTTAAAAATAGCAGACACAAAGACCCAGTAATGAAAAATAATAAGGATACAAACATTTTTTTGCTCTGCATACCTGGGAACATTTGATATCCAGGTGTCCTGAGATTGTTCTGAATTAGCAGGAGGTGGGGTGGTTTGCTTGGAACTTTCTCCTCTCTCAGTCACATACCAGCGCTCTCTCTCACACTGGCTCTCAATGACACACCTATACACACATGCTCTCAGTACTCACATATACACATTTTTTCTCTCTCATATAGGCTCTTAATTACACATTTACACACATGCTGTCTATCTTTTCATGCTTACACACACACACAGGCTTTCAATCACATAAATACATGCTGTCTTTTTCTCTCACACACAGACTCTCATTCACATGCCTACAAACATGTCCTCTCTTTCTCTCATTTACACACAGGCGCTCCATCACCTAAACCAGCTGTCAGACACAGACACACATGATCTCTCTCTTACTTATACACACAGGCTCTTAATCATACATACACATGATTTCTCTCACAAAGGATCTCAATCATACACACATACTCTTTCACACAAACTTACACATACAGGTTCCCAATGGTAAACTTACATTCATGCTCTCTCTCTCTCACACAGGCAGGCTCTCAATCACAGACATACTCTTTCACATACACAGGCTCTCAATCATTCACATACATGCAATCTCTCACTCACACACACACACACACACAGGATCTCAAACACACATGCTTGCTCGTTCATTCACTATCTCTCTCCCCCACCCTGGGAACTAGCAGCAGCAGCAGCCTCCTCCCAATGCTAACCTCTTCATTTTCAGCCCTCGCGGAGGCGGAGTCCCATCGGCCGCGGTTGAAACTCCATTTTCCTCCGAGCCGCGCTGCAGTCTTCTTCCCGGACACTAGCGTGGCCTCTTCTTCCCGCGCAGGCACCCGATGCTCTCCACTTCCTCTTCCGGGCCGCGGGAAGAAGAGAGCACGCCTGTGCCGCTGAACCGGCGTGCTCTCTTCTTCCCGCGGCCCGGAAGAGGAAGTGGAGAGCATCGGGTGCCTGCGCGGGAAGACTCCCGCGCAGGCACCCGATGACTCCCGCACAGGCACCCGGCTGACTCCAGTCGTGCCCGGCGTGCTCTCTTCTCCTCCCCCCCCCCCCCCCCCCCCCGGGTCCGGAAGAGGAAGTGGAGAGCATCGGGTGCCTGCGCGGGAAGAAGAGACCACGCTAGTGTGGTCTCTTCTTCCGCGCAGGCACCCGATGCTCTCCACTTCCTCTTCCGGACCGGGGGGGGGGGGGGGGGGCGGGAAGAAGAGAGCACGCCCGGTGCCGCTGACTCCAGCTGTCCTGCTGCGTTCCGCCCGGGCTGACAGCAAAGGACTCACATGCTTGAAAGCACGGCTCTCAATTTTACCGGGGCAGTGCCGCCCCCGGGAAGCTGGCGCCCTAGGCGACCGCCTAGTGCTTCTGCCGGCCCTGTTTAGGCGACCCCTGCGTTTTGGTCGTTCGACCCCCGCCGGGGTCGCGACCCACAGGTTGAGAACCGCTGTTCTAGAGCCTTTTGCGATTTACTGTTTGGCGACATGCGGCTCTAAGGGGGTTGACCGTGCGACAGATTTCATCTAAACTCTCCCTATATGCTGATATCCTGCTCATGCTTACTGAACCTGAAACTTCACTAACCAACCTGACTATCAAAATGGAGGCGTTTGCCAGGGTCTCAGGGTTCAGACTTAATTGGGAAAAGTCAGATATTTTTTTTTATTTCTAATTTTAAGCAGAAATACAAGACAAAAATAACCAATTTGGTTACATCTGTGGCTGAAACAAAATCAGCATCTTAACAATAAAATCATAATGATACATGTAGAAAGGGAGAGATGAACATTGAAGAAGAAAGATTGATATATCACGACTTAACATCTTTCTTAAATTATCTGTTCCTTTAACTTTCTGTACTTGTAGACTTCCCTCCTCCTGGATGATGCCGATCACGACATCCCAACACTCCAGTGGACCACAAACAAAACATATTATACATCATGCTCTGAAGCTCATAGAAAAGGTCCCAATTTTGCAACATGAGGCCAGAAACTGGGATAATCCATAACCAGCAACTTACTTAATAAACCATCAAAATTGTAACCTTTAACAGGAGTCTGAGTTTTTATTACTTCCCACCCACCCCTGCCCTATTTCCCTTTGCAAGTCTGAGCAACTATCCCGTGTTGGAAAGCACATTGTACCCCTAGCTATGTTAGTGTCTCCAGGATCTATACATACTTATGAACCTTATGAAATAGGTGTCTCTCCCTTCCATGATATCCAACATCGCCATCGCAATTCAAATTTGGCGAGTTGTTTCCGCCTAAGAGCAGTGAGTTTATTCAGATAATGTACACTTTTCAAGCGTTTTATCACTCTTCCTAGGGTGGGAATCCGTTCTGTTTTCCAACAGCACGCTAATTCCATACGTGCCGCTAATAACGCTTGTAAAAAATAATCTTCTGTACTATAGTGTGTATCCCTGGGAGCTTGGAGCAGAAAGACCACTGGGTCCTGAGTTACCGTACCACCCATGATATCTGAGAGCCATTGTGTCACTGTCCCAATATTTCCTCACTATTGGGCACGTCCACCATATGCAAAAAGGTAGAAAAGTCAGATTTTAAATATCAATCTTTCTCCCCACGTAGCCTCTCAATTACAAGGGCAGTTTCAATGCCGATGGGGCACGCACCCACATCAAATAGCTGGGGGTGCAACTCAGTGCCTCTCATGATCTCTTTGCCCTCAATTATATTCCCTTATGGAATAAACTAGCTAAAGAAATGGAGTGGAGCAGATATCACATTTCTTGGATGGGACGGATGGCGGTCTTTAAAATGACCCTCCTGCTAAAATTGCTGTACTTATTTCAGACTTTGCCCACTAAAGTGACTCCCAGCTTCAATTGTGGCAGCGGAAATACATGGCCTTTATTTGGGCTGGGTGGAGACCAAGGGTGGCTCGGTGGGTACTTTTACATTCTAAGGCTCTGGGAGGGCTAAATGTTCCCGATCTTTCTCGATATTATTGGGTCGCCCAGTTTAAAATAAATTGGTAGACTGGCATAAAATACGTCAACCTAAACAATGGGTGCAAATTAATCAGGAAATTCTTGGACATGTCCTGCTCCATAGCCTTCTTTGGCAACCAAAGGGAACTTGGCTTATAGAATTGAGGACCACGCTACCTTCCTCCATTCTCGATACATTAGCACTGTGGCACCGATATGGGGCTCGACTTCTGAGACAGGGAATACCATACCAGTTCCAGCCTTTATGTTCATAAGGCATTTAGGCCTGGACAGGAGAATCCTGCTTTTTGTATATGGCAGCTTCAGGGAATTACGACATGGGCACACATTTGGGGACCACAAGGCTTGCGTTCCTTTGCAGACTTGCAACTCCAGTATAACTTACAGAATCGGCCTTCTTTCCCTATATGCAAATAGCCCGTTTTGCACGTACTGTTGAGATTGACACTCATCTGAATCTTGGCAGGTCTGAGTTTGAACAACTATGCAGGAAGGCTGACATGTCCAAGCAGATGCTGTTGGAAATATATCAATTGTTAGCGCCACCTGCAGGGGCTAAACTGGCCTTTCAGCTGGCGTGGGAACAGGATCTCCAGGTAGACTGGTCAAGTCAAGAATGGAAGGCTATTTTTCAGAGATTAGGGAAAGGATACATTGCCACGTCCATGATACAATTTATACAAATTTTCTATCGCTGGTATATGTACCCTCAAATTACACAAATTCATTCCCCGTATATCCGAGAACTGTTGGAGGAAATGTGGCTTGGTAGGCACTTTTTTCCATATGTGGTGGGCTTGTCCTGTCATGCAGGTAATGTGGCAAGCGATCTTTCAATGGCTGGGGGACATGGTGGCTGGAATAGCTACTATTAACCCGGCGCAGGCACTACTTGGGTTAAAAATACCAGGAATTTCAGAGGATCATAACAGGCTGGTTCACCATATTTTGACGGCTACTCATTTGGAGGTCGCAAAATCATGGAAAGAGCCTGGAGTGCCAACGAAAGCAGTAATACAACAGAAAGTGGAAAAAATATACTTATTGTCTAAAATAACAGCTTTCCGCCATAAATGCACACATTTGATAAGACATGGCAAGCTTACTTGACTTGGAAATCTATCCAGGCTTCCGGTTCTCTTCTGACAATGGTGTGAATAAGTCTTGCGCAGCCATGACTTATAGAGATTTTGAATTGGGGTCAGGATCCTGATATTAGTTACATTCGAACTAATGCATCAATCTCTCCATTTGTTGCTTACATGGGACGGGGGGAGGGAAAGGGATGGAAAATTTGAGTTCAGTTCATGTTGAGTGAATCACCTGACTGTTTATAGACTTGCCGGTGCATGATCACGTAAATGATAGGATTAGTGTATGGATACTGATGACATGATGTATATCCTCTGGTATGTTTTGTCTTATCTGTACCTGGACTATGGGTGATTAATTGTATAATAAGTTCTGATTAGTAAAACTTTAAATGACAAATTAGTTAGGTTGCTTGCCCAAGCAAACAAAGTAGTCATTTTGAAAAGTACCTCCTGGTTGACTTGAGTCACAGCCGTCAGGTGCAGTCACTCTGTCAAGCGCCCCTGAGTGCAGTGTGGAGAGGACCAGCTCCTCCAGGGGGGGTCAATTGCAGACTGCAAGTAAGCTCACCACCTGTCCGTTTACTTGAAGCCACAATTGTGGCCACTTTCTCTTTCACCACAGTACGGGTGCTGGACCTGCTTTACATCCCTGGTCTTGATCCCCTGGAGACTAACCTCTCCAGCAAGCCATTCCCAAATTTGCTTTCTGGTGGTCTGTGAGCACTTGGATTTGAAGAGGGTCCCGTAGTTGTCACACACACTCTGGCAGAAGCACAATACACACACTTCTGTGGAGGTGGTTGGACACCACTAGGACCTGCCTGCTCATCATCCAGATGCAAGCTTCGTTTTCTTCCATTGACATTCTGATGACCGTCCACATGACTACCGGCATTTCAACTGTTCTCTATGTCAGTTACTCGCTGCCAAAACAGACAGGAAAGAAAAGTATAGTACACCAGTTAGTGGCAATTTAAAGAACAGCTATGCTACATGAGAAAACACATCAGGCAGGTACAGAGTGAGTGGCCTTGGAGAGAGCATGCACAGGCAGAAAAATAAGAGACACAGCCACCCCAGAGCGCATGGATAGAGAGAGGCTTCCCAGATTGGTATCAAAAAATAAAAAGCGGGCTTGAATGACAAAATCACCAGCGTACACGGATCGAGCGTCCTTAAGCTAACGGATGTTCTTAACTGGTGCCACAAAATGAATTTCTAGGGGCCAAAAGCAAGAGTTTCTATGGAAAAACTCCAGGAAGGACAAGGAAACGCAGCCCTCCAGAGCATGGACAGAGACTTGGAGAAAGGCCTCCCAGATTGCTACCCCAAAATAACTAAAATATTAACAAATAAAAAAAATCAAGGATTTTAATGCCGAGTCACCGGCGTACAGGGATAGAGCATAGTTTAAGAAGCTAACAGATGTTCGAAAAGTGGATAAGAATGTCTGTGCTGGGGGTGGCTGCCGCCAGGTATTATAAACATTCAAGCATGAGACGTCAATCTACAATGCAATTTTATGGCCATATGTTGATGTGAGCCGGGCATACAGGAATAGGATGCCGAGAAATCTTCAGGAACACTATCTTACAAAAAAGTTTGCCCCTGTACACACTTTTCCAGTACCAGCAGACTCGTTCACTTTGCGATGCCCTATTTTCAGACATTTATCTTTAACGTGCTGTATTTAAGGACGTACATTAACAATTTAGTTAATAAAAAATATATAATATAAAATGTTTATATGAGTAGAAAGCAACCAGTTGTTACCTATGGAAAATGAAGGAAATGAAGAGATGATGCTCAAGTCATGTGAATTCAAGGGACCAGTTTGTAGCCAGTACAGGACCAAGCGAACGACACAAAGGGGAAGTTTACTTGGTTGCAGCTATTGATATACCCTGCTCTTAATAGGATTATGATGTGCTTGCTGACATCACAGGCACAATGCGGGAGCAAATCCAATATGCATTATTCGTTTTAAATATCGAGTTTTGTACTTCAACAATTGTACTACATTTGACAAACCTTTTTGACAGATATAAGCAGACTGAGCGCACCAGCGATGCAATATTGAATGTCCAATGCAATAAAAGCACAATACACGCTACCTTTCGAACAACGTGTGCAATTATCACACACTGTATTGCATTGGCCCCTTAGGGTGAGGAGCTGATATGAATGCAGACGCCAGGAACTTTTTCATTTTGGTCTTGTTTCCATTTCCTGCCCCTGATACCTGGAAATAGGCAGCGTTAATCCACCCTTGTGCTTGCACTGGACGAGCCAGAAAAGCAGAAATCCCTCAATTTCCTTAAAACCAGAATTTGGCAGAAAGAATGACTTGTGAAGTGGAGCTGCTTCCACACAGGAAGAAAAGCAGATGAACGTTGTTAGAGGAATCATTTGAGTTGGAGGAAGTGGCATGGGATTTAAAGGTCAGCAAACCAACAGAAAGTGGTCCCCTTTCATTGGAGCAACTCAATGTATTTCCTGCCGGGGTTTCGACTCCCGAGGATGGGAGTGTGGCTCCCACAAGCCGGTAAAGTCCAATAAAGAAACCACAGATTTCTTGGCTGCTTTGACCCTTATTTCTAATCCTGACTATTGGCAGCGACCTAGTCCCATTGGAAGATTTTTTTTCCATAAAAATAAGTCTGCAGGTAAAAGACCTTCCTCTGTTTGAAATTGACCCCCCCAGCCCTCTTTTTGCAGAGAGCGTTCTTCCGTGCTCCATATACCGCAAGATTGATTGTCGATTTCAGCTGCAGCACTAGATGCATGCGTTGATGACCGCCAGTGGGCACCATCCTCTTCCCAGTACCAAGGGGTTCAGCACATTTCAGTTATGTAATGACCCAAAGCTGAATGTTAACTTTTGTAAACTGTTGTGGTCTTTCCTTGGAACGATGGTATATAAAATAAATAAGTTTCACCTGTGTGCGGCTGCCAGTAATGTGCCTGCATACGTCCACGCGCTCTCACTCACTTAGCTTATCTCTTTCCAGCATGACTGCCCTTCTATATCAGAGACTCAAGGTCATTTGTAATTCTGCATGCTGAAGCCCTGCACCTTCACCTCTGGTTTTTTTACTCTGGAAATTACATAGTTATCTATATGATCCAGTTCTCGCACCGGAAGACCACCATTGCAGGAAAGAATATGACAACATTCATCTTTCTTTCCATCTATTTTCCATTTATATATGTCATGTAGTAAACATTTGCACTGTCAAAGCTTTTCTTTAGTATTATGAGGTATTGTGTACATGGAAGGGGAGAGTTTTATATTTTAATTAACTAATATCAGTATACTCGAACCAACCATACTCTAATGCCTGCAAGTTTGTACTTTACCTCCTCCAAATTTTATTAAAACGGCACCCAGAAATAACATCTTGGAATGTCCAAACTGGGTAGCTTTTAGGGCTCTGATATTCTGTCCCCATGAGTTTTGCTCCGTTAATGGTAAAACAGTTTGGTTGCTGTGTGTAGTCCACTTGAATACTTAGAAAACTCAACAAAAAAATGTGATCCCTTATTGGATTAATTTACTACCTTTCTCAGGATGTTTTCAATCGGTTCTTCATCCAGAGGATGAAGAACAGATTGGCCCTGGTATCGCGCAAGGTTGCCATTAAGTCCAGGAGGGGCCCACCTGCCGACAAGCAGATCCATGGTGGCATCCGAGAGTTCCCACTCTCCCTGATCAAGCAATTGGCGACTTAGAAAACTGGCCTGAGCATTCTCCTTGCCTGCGATGTGGGAGGCCGCCAGGCAATGCAGTTATCGTTCTGCCCGGGCGAAAAGACAGCTGGCTGTTACGGCCACCAGGAGACCGCGGGTGACCCCCCCCCCCCCCAACGATTGATGGAAGACATGGTGGTGGAGTTGGACAGCACTCTCACTGCTTTGCTGCAAATGAGGGGCAGAAACTCCTGCAGAGCCAGATGCACCGCCTGGGCCTCCAACCGATTGATGTGCCAGCGAGTTTGAATCAGCGACCAGATCCCCTGTGTGGACCGGGACAGGCAAACCACACCCCAGCTCGAGAGACAGGTGTCTGTGGTTACTATCGTCCACTGTGGAGCCTGAAGGTGCATTCCCCGGAGAACATGGGGAAGCAAAACCACCAGTGCAAGGCGGCGACAGAGGCTGAAGGGAGGAGGATTATGTAAAAACTGTTCTGACCCCAGCTGCCAACAGGAAAGCAAAGCTTTCTGTAACGGTCCCCTAAGAGCAAAAAACCCAGGGGACTAGGTCGATGTAAGCCATGGACCCCAAGACATGCAAGTAGTCCCAGGCCATTGGAAGAGGCAGTGTGAGAAGAATCTGAATCTGGTCAATCAACTTGAGGGCTCGCGCACGAAGCAAGTAGATCCTGCCCTCTAACTCCTGGGAGGGCTGAAGGTTGCTCTCGGAAAAACTCACTATCCACCCGAGAGACGTGAGGAGAGTTAAAACCCGATCCACTACCTGTTTGCAAAGGGCCTCTGACTTGAGGATGTGGAAGCAAAGATACTTCTGGTAATCGCAGTGAATCGGAATATGGAAGTACGCCTCTGTCAATCGAGCAAGGCGATGAAGTCTCCGGAGCAAACAGTCGCGATTGACTGCGAGCAAGGTTTCCATGCAAAAAAGTGGGATCGTGAGGGCCCGGTCGACCCCTTTGAGGTCTAAGATCAGCCGGAAGCCCCGTACTTCTTGGGAACCACGATGTAAAAGGAATGCTGGCCTGTGCCAAGCTCCTTTTCCGGAACCGGGACAACTACTAGTCTGGCAAGGGTTTGCTCTACCGCCTCCCGCTTGAGACGCCCGGATGGGGAGAACACAAGATATCCGGTAGGTTGCGAATGGGCTCTAAGGTGTAACCATCTCTGACAATGGGGAGGACCCACTGGTCCGACGTGATTTTGACAGAGGCTTCCGCCTGGAAAAGGGACTGAGGAATGGGTCTACTGAACTTGTGTGTGGCAGGTTTAGGAGGGGTGGCCCTCGCGAAAGGAGCGTAGCCCACGGAAGGGCTGAGACCAAGAAGAATAACCCCTGGAGGAGTCACCTCGTCTGCGGGGCGTATACAGTCTCCATCCCCAGAAACGAGGACGGGAGGGAGTAAGGCAGCGTGACTGTTTCGGACGGTCCTCCAGAAGCTTATGAGCCTATTTTCCCCAAGGAATCAATAAGCTTAAGGTCCTCTCCAAAAAGCAACTTACCGTTGAAGGGTAAATGTGCCTAGACGGGTCAGCCGACCAATTGCACAACCAGAGGAGGAGTCTAGCGGACACCGCCAAGGCCATCACCTTCGCCTGGACGCGGAGGAGGTCGTAGAGCGCATCAGCCCCCTCCACGATGACTGCTTCCAGATGTTTAGCCTGCTCCGCCTCTGCAGACGGGAGATCCTGGGCGCCGAGTAATTATTGAACCCACCTGAGACCTGCCCATAGCATGAGACTGCTGCAGATAGTCACACAGACCCCCAGAGCCAGGACTTCAAAAAGGCGTTTCATATGTCTCGCTTGCAGACCTGTCCGTCCTTCAACACCGTTGGTCCCTCCACAGGGATAGTGGTGTTCACAGTGAATTGTGTGTTTTGTTTTTTTTAACATATCTAAACATTCCTCCGGGAGGGGGTAGAGCTTGTCCATAGCACACCCCACCCGGAGACTCGCTTCGGGAGCCTCCCATTCCCACAGGCGCAATAGCTTGTGCATGGGATGAAATGGAAAGCGCTTGCCAGAGCCCCGAGTCCTGCTAGGACCGGGTCCATATTTTTGGGCAAGGAAAGGCCGTAAGGGAATCCATGGGGGGCCCTTCCAGCCCCAATTCCTGGAGGACAAAGGGGATGAGGGGCTCCAACTCCTCCCTTTGAAACATGCGGAGGACCCTGTGGTCCTCCCTCTCCAGAGGCGGGAGGGTGGTTGCTGAATCAGATGTGGGGTCAGGATCCGGAAGAACTGGGGCCACTGGGGGGGGGGGGGTCAGGGAGGGGAGCCACCCCCGAAACCACCCCAGAGGCTCCACGGCACGTGGCGCGGAAGGGTTTTGTTTGTTTTTTTCTTTTTTGCAGGGGGGGGGGAACCTTGCTACTCTTCCCGTAAGCTAGCTAAAAAGAACTGTGCAGGAAGAGGACAAATTCAGAATAAAAAATAGACCCTGGATTTCCCGGAGTGGGGGGGGGGGGTGTCTGATCACATCCTGGGGGGCCTTGGATCAAATCGGGCGAGACGCACGAAAATCCGGCTCCCCAGCCCCAGGCAGCTCCGAAACTGGAGCTACAGAAAATCAAAGATGGCTGTCATTCCCGGGCTTTGCCGACCCGGGAACAGCCTGGCCAAGCGCTGGGGAAGCAATCCCCGGGTGAAATTAGCCTGTCCTTCCGAGGAGGGGCCTTCCTCACCCGGCAGGCTGGCTGGCTGAGCAGAGCCCCTCGAGGGCTGCCCACAAGTGAGGCAGGCTGCTGGCCGCGGCATCCGCACTGAAGAGGAGCCAGGTTGAGAGAGAAGTTAAAAAAAAAAAAAAAAAGCTGTGATTGGCAGCCCGCCGGCAGAAGTGAAGCAGGGGAGAGAAACCTGCTGACTCCTGGCTGCCGGTTCGAATCCCACAAAGTAAAAATCAAAACTTTGCCCATCAATAATTCTTATATTGCTGTCCTACTTTTTTTTTTTTTTTCAACTCAGACTGAGCACAGCAATGGAGCTCTAAGCTCCCCATGCAGCCGGGGGGGGGAAGAGATGAAAACTGGACCACCAGCCTCTGTCCCCACACCTGGAAGCACTCACAGACTCAGGTTATGCTCCGCACAAGGGGCGAAGCCCCCCCTGTGTCCAGCAGGAGACGGGACAGTCTCCTGCACAAAAGAAAACTCCTATTTTATTTTATTTTATTTTTTTTTAACGGAGAGAAAGCCAATCAGGATCCTAAGTACTTGCTTGAGCCACAATAAGGAAGAAGAAAAGGCTGAATAGCCTAAATCAGGAGACCTAAGGGTGAGCTGATGCACCTGCTGGAGACAGACAAATACTTGAGGGCTCCAGGATAGGCTCTGTCCTCATATAGGATACCCTTTCAGTTTTAGTCTGTCTCCACCTGCTGGAAAGGAGGCTCAACCCACAGTCTGGACTGATCCGGGTACATACAGGGAATGTAGTGTATATTGTATTCTCCTTTTTATTCCTCCCCTCCCTGCGTATGGGGGAGGCCTCCCTCGATAGCTTGAATTGTAGGATGGGTGGGAGGTGCAGGCCCAGCATTAAATACTGTCGTGTATACAGTAATGTTTGCATTTTTTTTATTTCTGTCCCCAGGTGGAGGCAATGAAGAGGGCCAGGTCGGAGGAGGAGGGGCTCCTGGCCCTCCCCCAGAGACGTAGGCAGCCGGCTGGTGAGTATATCAGGAATTACAGACTATTATTACACCACCTAAACTAATATTCATGTTCATGCGCACGCTTGTCCATTTACTGGGCTTCCCATCATTACAATTGTTGTGAAGATAAGGTTTGTTTATATCTGTTGTGTATTATCCAAACATCTTTCCTTCCTTCCGTCTTTCTGTTCCCCCAACATCTTTTGCTATTACTGATTTCAGACTTGGCTGCAGAGGAGGCCATGGCCGCCGCAGAGGAGGAGGAGGAGACCGTGACCGTCGAGGAGCCAGAAGGCCCGCCCCATTCCCTGCCCATTCCCCAGCGTGACGAGGACGAGGAGCCCTCCAGTGATGCTCCATCCGCGGTCCAGGAGCAAGAGACAGCATCTAGGCCTTCCTCAATCGAGGAACGCCTGGATGCTGTCTGGGCACTGATTGGTCAGCTGGACCGCAGGGTGGAGGCACTGGAGGGGCTCCTAGGGGCCCATTTGGCAGAGCTGGTGCAGGGCCAGCAGCAGATAATCCAGCTTCTGTCAGCAATGGCAGGAGCTGGATCGCCGCTGGCCCTGACCCAGCCCCCGCCAAGTGGGCCCCCGCCACCCCCCCAGTGATGCTTCTCCTCGTCACCCCGGGAAATATCCCCATTCCCTGCCCTCCATCCCCACCACCTCCCTTTTTCCATTCATTCACCATTTTATTTTTTATATGCCGACATTCATCTCAATCGAGACATCACACCGGTTTACATTCAGGTACTGTATTTCTCTATCCCCAGAGGGCTTACAATCTAAGTTTTGTACCTGAGGCAATGGAGGGTAAAGTGGCTGGCCCAAGGTCACAAGGAGCGACAGCAGGACTTGAACCTTGGTCTCCTGGTTCATAGTCCACTGCTCTAACCACTAGGCTATCCCTCCTCCCCATTGTCATAATTCGCCTCCCTGAAGTAAGTGGCCTGTAGTGGTGATGCCTGCCAGTTGCCAATCTTGAAATGTCTCTGATAGCCAATAGCAAACTTTGTTATTATACAAATGTTTTATAGTAAAAGGTGTGATTCCCAGCCACTTTGCCTTTCCATTTGTCCCAAACCTGAAATGTGGTCCTTAAAGACCAGGATAAGCAATGTGTGTTTCCATGTTTGGCGCGGCTGCCATGGAAGTGACCCATTGTTTGGGAGCATGTACCCTTGCCATATCTATTACTGCTTTCATTTGTGCGGCTGCGTGGTACGCTTGGAAATCTGGTACTCCCAAACCTCCGCGTATCTTAGCCTGATGTAAGGTGCTTCTGGCCACCCTAGGGGGCCTGCGGTGCAAGATAAAGTCAAAAATTTTCTTTTGCGTTTTACAGAGAAGGGCTGACGACAAGAATATGGGAAGTGTAGTAAATAGGTATAGATACCGGGGTAGGACTTTCTTTATGATGATCGTGACCCGCCCCATCCACGTAAATGGGCCTTTATACCACTTATCTAGATCTTTATCTGTGGCTCTCGAGAGGGGAACATAATTAAGGTTTATAAAGATCCTCCAGATTTGCATTGAGGTGAATTCCCAAATATTTTAATGAGTTATGAGATTGTTAGACAGATTTATACTCAGTAACTCAGATTTTCCAGATTCACGTTGAACCCCGACACGCTGCTTTTAATTCTGATTGTACCCTTGTCAAAGAGTGGGTAGGGCGTGCTAGGGTAAACAGGATGTCATCTGCAAAAAGTGACAATTTAAAGCTGCGGTTCCCCAAGATGGAGGATGACTTCCAAATCCTGGTTGCAAAGGGCTCCAAAAATAAGGCAAATAATATTGGGGAGAGCAGGCAACCCTGTCGGGTACCTCTGCCAATCGCAAACCTATCCCCATATCTCCCATTCACCTTAACCATAGCTTGGGGTTGGTTATATAACTGGTAGATCCATTCTAAAAAGAATGGGCCAAAATTCATTTTGATCAGTGTTTTGAAACAAAAAAAGGCCAGTGGACCATGTCGAATGTGTTCTCTGTATCTATAGAGTAGCGCAGCTGCTATATGGACAATTATCTTTGAGCTGAAAAATGCACTTTATTTCATATATCAGGCATTGCTTATATTTATATTTATTGCTACGTTAAATAGTTATACTTCTTATATAAAATATTATATTTCTTTATTACCAGTTAAACTATTATTACTTTATTTAGCACTATGTTAAATTGTCAACCATTTATACTGTTCCATATGTTATACGGTTCCATGTAAAGCTCCGCTCTCTGTTGAGCAGTTCTTCGTTTTATGTAAACCGGAGTGATTTGTAGTCCCTACAAGAACTTCGGTATATAAAAATTAGAAATAAATAAATAGTATGGTGGGCAAAGTCAAGAATCTTCCTCACTTTATCTGCCACCATGTGCTGAGGCACGAAACCCACCTGATCGAAGTGTACTAGAGAGGATAAGTATTTGTTCAACCGGAGCGCTAATATTCTAGCTAAAAGCTTTAGGTCTTGATTGATGAGGGATTATCTGCCTATATGACCCACACAAGGTAGGGTCCCTGCCCGGCTGTATTGGATTGGGCGAAAAAGGAGCCGCCTTCTCGGACGTGATTAAACAGTTCCATTAAGTGAGTAGCCAAAATCTCTGGGAGTACTTTATAGTATTTCCCAGGTAGTCCGTCTAAACCAGGCGATTTGCCATTTTTAAGTGATTTAATTGCCATACTGACTTCCTAGCTAATATGGGGTGGTCTAGAGCTTGTTGCTGACCTGGTGTTAACATGGGGAAGCTCCACAGTAGCTAGATAATTTTTGATATCTGAATCATGGATCGAATTATTTGAGCTATATAGGGAAGCATAAAAGTCTGTAAAGCATCTCCTAATTTCTGTAGGGTCCACAGTGGTTGTATCACTAGAAGCTTTTATTTTTGGGACTATACTTTGAGATGTGTGCCTTTAGCTGGCGCACCAGCAGTTTGCCGGCCTTATCACTTCCCTCGAAATAAATTTGCTTAGTCTGCTCTAAATGATGGGCAATCTGACTTTCATTTAATATGTTCAATTTAAATCAAGCCTTTGTTACTTGCTTTTAAATACGTTCCGACTGAGTCTAATGCCGCTTTGAAAGGGCATTAATTTCTTTTAATAATATGAGGCGGCTACTTTCCTCTTCCTTTTTATCAGCTGCCACTTTTGTTCATATTGAGGATCCAACTATAGACACATTCCTAGTGGACACCCCACTCCTGAGGCTAGATAGGGAACTGGCAGGCTATATGGGGGACCCGATCTCCTCGGCTGAAGTGTTGGAGGCTATAGCGGAGTTGAAGGAAGGGAAAGCTCCGCTTTAGATGGCTACACCCCCTTTTTCCATAAGAAATTCAGGGACCTCTTGGTGAGCCCGATGATCACAATGTTTAATTATCTTAGATCAGAAGGATCATTACTTCCCTCCTCCAACAGGGCCACATGGCAGGTGATAACATCCAGAAGTTTGTCAACCTCATACATATTGCCAGGAGACCCAAGCGCCCTTCGGTCCTTTTTGGGGTGGATGCGGAAAAGGCTTCTGACCGGGTACATTTGTCATTTCTTTGTAAGATAATGGCTAAAATGGAGATAGATGCATATTTTCACCACTGGGTTCGGGCATTGTATAAATCCCCGACAGCATGTATTAAGGTCAATGGGGGGGGGGGGGGGGGAAAGAGAGAGACTTGGTGCCCTTTTATGCAATTTGTGTGGAACCATTGGCTGCAAGGATTCGCCTGAATAAAGCGGTCCATGGCATCTTGAGGGGGGAGGGGGGGGAAGAACCACAAAATCTCTTTATACACAGATGACATTTTATTCACACTCACAAAACCCGAAGATTCTCTCCCAGAAGTAGTGAATGAAATCACAAAGTATGGAAAGGTTTCAGGCTTTAAGATTAATATTGACAAATTGGAATTGTTACCCATCTTTTTAAATGGTGATTCAGTGCAGAGGCTTAAGGGACTTTTCCCTTTCCAATGGGCCCAATATGATTGGTGCAGAATATGCACAATTATTTCAATTGAATTGGAGAAATTGCTTACCTGATAATTTCGTTTTCCTTAATATAAACAGATGGACTCAGGACCAATGGGTATAGTATACTCCTGTTAGCAGTTGGAGACAGATCAGATTTCAATCTGTCAGCCCCTAGTACATATACCCCTGCAAGAAGTGCAGCTCTTCAGTATTCTCCTTGAAAAGCATTGTGGATATATGTGTGACTGATTACTTGATTAATCAAGTTATGAAGTTAGGCAAGTTAAACGTTATAACTTTAACTTGGATTGGTTGATTGACTATAGCTGGAGACTGCCAGTGTACTCAACCGGAAAGTGGCGACACCCAGAAGGGTGGATGCCCTAAGTAAATGAAAACGTCTTACCCTTAATCAATTGAAAATCTCTGCGTGACGGCAGCCGTGGGTGGGATGCCGAGTGCCATCTGTCTACACTAAGGAAAATGAAATTATCAGGTAAGTAATTTCTCCATTTCCTAGAGTAGCAGATGGACTCAGGACCAATGAGATGTATAAATGCTACTCCTGAACCAGGTGGGAGGCTGCCCGTGACCCACTTAGTACTGCCCTCACGAGCCTGAACATCCAGACTGTAGAATCTTGAGAAGGTATGGCTGAAGGACCATGTCGCTGCCCTGCAGATCTCTGCAGGTGACACCATCCTAGTTTCTGCCCAGGATACCGCCTGGGCTCTGATAGAGTGGACCTTGACTTGTAGAGGCAGTGGCTTGCCTGCCTCTATGTAGGCTGCCTTGATAACTTCCTTGATCCAGTGGGCTATGGTCGCCCGCAAGGCTGCTTCCCTTGTGAAGGACGAAAAGGTGGTCCGTTTTTCGTACGGGTTCAGACATCCAGTTATCTGGATAAGAGTTTGCTGATGTTGAGGTGGCATAGACTACGGGCTTCTTCCAAATTCAAGTCATCTGCCGATGGTAGAGAGATGGTCTGGTTAAGATGGCAGTGTGAGACCACTTTGAGAAGGAATGAGGCAACAGTGCGTAGCTGGATGGATCTCGGGGTGAGTCTGAGGAACAGCTCGTGGCAGGACAGTGCTTGTAGCTCAGATGCAGCAGGCTGAACTGCCAGTAAAAAAAACAACAGTCTTTAAGGTTTGCATGTGGAGAGACAGGCTTCTGAGAGGTCTGAATGAGGTTCCTGCTAGGAAGTCCAAAATGAGATTGAGGTTCCATAGAGGTACTGGCCACTTTAGTGGTGGGCGAATGTGTGACTCCTTTCAGGAAGCGTGACACGACTGGGTGAGAGGCTATGCTGTCGCCCTCTTGGAGCTGTAGCATGACAATGCGGCTACCCGTACCTTGGAGTTGGATAGCCCCTTCTGTAAGAATTCTAGGATCACGGGAACCTTAGATGTGTATGGTTTGACATCGTGGTCTTCGCACCAGGCTTCAAATCTCTCCAAATTCTTATGTAGGTTAATGTGGAGAACTTGCGTGCTCGGAGGAGGGTGTCGATTACAGCCCCTGAGTTTCTGCTCTCTCAGGCGGGCCCTCTCAATGGCCAGACCGTAAGAATTGAGCTGGGTCCTTGTGGAGAATCAGAACTTGTTGTAGCAAGTCCGTGTGCAGGCAGTGGGTTTCCTGCCAGCAATCTTCATGTCTGTGTACCATGGTCTTCTTGGCCAATCTGGGGCCACCAGAAGAACTAGACCCCTGTGTAGCTGTATCTTGTGAATGATTGCGCCAATAGGGTGCCCGGTGGCCAGGTCTGTACCAAGGCATTGATCCCTTGGGCCTGTGGTTCCTGCCTGCGACTGAAGTATCTGGGTACTTGGGCGTTTGATCTGTTTGCCAGAAGGTCCATATCCAGTGTTCCCCATCTTCTCACTATCATTTTGAAGGCTGTGGACAACAGCTTCCATTCTCCTGGATCCAGGCTTTCCCTGCTGAGGTAGTCTGCCGTGATGTTGTCTTTCCCAGCGATGTGGATGCTGGAGATCTCCTGGAGGTTTGCTTCCACCCATGCCAGAGGATCTATTTCTAGGGACACCTGTTGGCTTCTGGTTCCCCCTGTTGCTTGATGTAGGCTACAGTTGTGGCATTGTCCGACATTACTCTGACCGTTTTGTCCTGAAGTCTGTGAGTGAACCACAGGCAGGCTAGTCTGACTGCTCATGCTTCCAGGCGATTGATGTTCCATCCCACCTCTTTTGCGTTCCACTGCCCTTGGGCGGTTAATTCCTCGCAGTGTGCTCCCCATCTCTGTAGACTGGCATCTGGTGAGCAGGGTCCAAGTTGGGGAGGATAGTCTTGATCCCCGAGTCATGTGGCTGGCTTGTAACCACCACCGTAACTGGGTCTGGACTCTGCCCGGGAGTGAGATGTACATTGGTAGCTCTGGGACCGTGGATTCCACCGTGATAAGAGTGAGCGCTGTAGTGGCCTTGTGCCCATGGCACAACTTCCAGAGTGGATGCCATCAGCCTGAGAACTTGCAGGTAATCCCATGCTGTGGGACAAGGATTGTTCAGTAATTTGCAGTCTGTTCCCCAGCTTTGATCTCCTTGTGGGGGTCAGGCTGACCTTGTCTTCCTTGGTGTCGAATCGGACTCCTAGGTATTCTAACGACTGAGAGGGCTGTAGTGAACTTTTGTTTGTGTTGACTAGGCTCTCCAGCAGTGCTACGACTGCTGGTTACCTGGAGGCTTTCCTCTGGTGATTTCACCCTGATCAGCCAATCATCTAGGTAAGGATGTACGAGTACTCCTTCCTTCGTGTTGCCGCCACCACGATGACCTTGGTGAACATCCGGGATGCTGTGGCTAACCCTAAGGGTAGTGCCCAGAACTGGTAATGGCGGTCCAGGATGTTGGAAGTGCAGATAACGCTGGTATTCCTGATGAATTGGGATGTGAAGGTAGGCCTCTGAAAGATCCAGGGATGTGAGGAACACTCCCAGTTGTACTGAGCTTATCACTGATCGTAGGGTTTCCATGTGGAAGCGGGAAATCTGCAGGTGTCTGACAGACTTGAGGTACAGGATGGGCCTGAATGTTCCCTCTTTCTTGGGGACTATAAAATAAATGGAATGACCAGTATGTATTTCCTGTGGAGGCACTGGGGTTATGGCCTCGAGGGTCAATCTGGACAGTGTAGTTTCCACTGCCACCTTTTGATGAGGTTGTGGCAGGGAGACTCCACGAATTTGTCCAGGGAGGTTCAAAAAAAATCTAGGTAGTGATGGTCTTGCAGGGCCATCCAACCCCTCTGGGGGAAGATTGAGTGGGTGCACCAGCTATTGAATATACCGATGACTTTCACACCCCAAATTGTCTTCCGGAACACACCCATTGATAATGTATCTAAACCGCAGTCTATTTCTTAAGGCTGTTTGCCAGGCAGGGAGAGGGACCATGGCTAAAGATTGGAGGAATGCCGCTGCCCCCTCTTGATTCTTTTCTCCGCCGCCTACATGGAAAAATTGACTGCACTTGAGACTTCGAAGGTTTGATGCTGCATGGCAGGTCTGCCAGTGGCAAAATGGCCAGGGGCAGAGTACGCACCTGAATCAGTGTATCGGAACCTGGCTGTATTCCTTTGTACGACTGTGGTGCTCTTTTGTGACTATAAGGTGCAGATCTACTTGTTGGTATGGCTGGCAGAAAGATGCTGCTAGTTCAGGAGTCTGACACTGAATATACTGGACTGTATTGAAGTGTGTATGGTTTTCTCCCCCAGGGGTGGGGTTGGGAGGGTGGTTTGTGGGACAATGTAAATTGAGACAAATAGGTTTGCTAGTGGATATTTCCGTGTATATCCTGTGATGTTCTTAAAGCATATTCCACTGTTGTATATGGTTTATTTCTGTGTTCTCTGAATCCATTTTTTATAAAAAATAAATCACTTGTGACAGTTCCCTTACAATGAACTAACAGAGAAGGAGACCAAGACATGATTGACAGGTCTTCAGAGAATATGACCTCACTATCAGTGTTGTGCCATTTTTTTGCAGGGTTTAGAAAGGGATCATTGTATTAAGTCTGACCCAAAAAGCCTGTTCAGTTTCAGACGACTTTAGAGTGCTAACATTTGTTTCTTCACAGGCATCAAAGTAACAATTTGTTTTAAAGTATCTCTTCTCGGTACAACATACTAAATTAAGTAGATACATGTGTTTCTATATAAAGATAGTCTATGGAGTGTTTTTTGTATTAAGACAGCACAGCTGCAGACTTGTTTGACAGCAAGAAAGATCGGCACAGTAAATTAACATACATAGAGACGTATGTTTTTTTGTATAGTCTATGGCATGTTTTAGCAGTAAGACAGCATAGCTGCAGACTCCTGTCTGACAGTGAATTTAAAGTTATGAGAGCATGGCTACAGACTCCGGTCTGACAACAATTTTGATTGCAACCCTCGACATTATATACAAAATTATAACCCTAAATATAGTAGGATTTTTTCTGTATATTAAGATGGCAGGGCTGCAGACTTGTCTGGCAGAAAAAGATCGCAGAGAGAGTTTGTGTTTTACAAGTACTGCTGCAGACTTCGGTCTGACAGCTAATAGAAGTATGATCACAACACCTAAGTCAGTAGACTGTTACCTTACATTGAATTAAGTAGTATATTAAGAAGCTGACATTTATCTCCTAAATAAGACTCTATAGAGTTTGCTTGATAACAAATAGAATATTGACAAGAAATAGGTGGGCCCAGGCGGAATCGCCGAGCCCACGACAATAACGGACGCGCCACCCCATGTCGGGCAGCGGTCCGAAGGAGCTGGAGGGCGGGGCGAGGGGGAGAAAGCATAGGGCGTCATCAGCGGGCGCCCACGACGACAGCTGATGACGCTACGGCCTCCTTAAAGGGCTATTGCTGAACAGCGACCGCCCTTTTCAGAGGAGAGACGAGCGCAAGGCGAAAGCAAGCGAGCAGGAGCGAGCATAAAGAAAGAGCGGACAGTGTGGCAGCCGAACGGTAAGACCCAACAGCCACCAGAGGCCAGACCTTAAAGAAAAAGATTCTACAGCCCCCCCCCCCCCCCAATATGGCTCCGAAGCCGGCCGTGAGGGCTGCCACCCCCCCCCCCCCCCCCGCAAAAGTGCATACACCGCCAAGCCCTTCCTTGCCAGCTTGCAGCTGCTGGCCCCCCCTCCCAACTGCTCCCGTCCCCATGCGCCCCCTCGCAGCCCTTTCGCCCGACCCCCACTGCATCATAAGGTAACGCAACCCGGATGCGCCGAGCCCATGTGCCCCCGCCGCACTCCCCCGGGAAACCGATGGTATAAAGAAGCGGCATGGCCGTAAGCTACCTACCAGCCCAGAAGTGCGGGACCCGCGGCTCAGCCCCCACTGAAGCGCCGCTGCCGCGCAGCCGCTCCTTGCACGGCCGTGCCCCTCACAGGAGGGTCAGCAATGCCCGACCCCCCCTACCCGGGTTCCACCCCCTCTACCCCTCCCTGTGCTGTGGCCACTTGCCCCCGCCAGGACGATACATCAGCGCGCTTCTGTGACGAATTGCCAGTGCCCCCCGGCCCCCGTATAAAAAAAAATAGTGCATATATACCCCGGAGACTGCGCCCGACCTCCCACCCAGCCAGGCACCTCACGGAGCCCCGCTGGGCCGCACCAGTCAATCCATAGACGGCAATGTGTCCCCACCAGTCAGGCACCCCCCCTCCCCCGTGCTCAATGCGACTGCGCTAAAGGAAAATATAACAATTACATATATATGCATATGTATAATATTCAAAAATATATATAAAGCACGGTCAGACCACACACACACACGGTTTCACCTTTAACAATCAATTTTATTTCGACAAATGTATGCCCATGGGGTGCTCCATCTCATGCGCATACTTTGAGCTTTTCAGCACATTCCTACATTGGGTCGTAGCAAAGAAAACGGAATCAAGCAATATCATTCATTACCTCGACGACTTTCTATTCGTTGGCCCCCAAGATTCCAACTCATGCGGAAGACTGCTAGCGCAATTTCAGTTAATCGCCGCCGAATTAGGAGTGCCATTAGCCCACAAGATGGAAGGCCCAGCAACAACCATATCATTCCTAGGAATAGAATTAGATTCCATGAGAATGATAGCGAGGCTACCCGTAGAAAAAGTAGCGAAGCTGCGCGACATGATCCGGCAATCTGGATCCGCAAAGAAAATAATGCTACGTGACGCGCAAGCCATATTGGGAACCCTGAACTTCGCATGCCGTGTGATCCCTATGGGAAGAGCGTTTGAGAAGGCTAGCAGCAGCAACCGTAGGGATAAAGCAGCTGCATCATTACCTGAGGGTTTCAAAAGAAATTAGAGATGACTTCAGAATTTGGAACTCTTTCCTGGACAGCTACAACGGGGTGTCAGTCGTTCAAGACACTCCTCTATCCAATCGGGACCTGAACATACAAACAGACGCATCGGGCGGTTGGGGATTCGATGCCCTATGTCAAGGGGAATGGTGCGCGGAACCTTGGCCGGAGGAATGGAAAGAGAAGGGCATAACAAAACATCACATTCTTAGAGCTTTTCCCAATATGGGTAACACTGGTGCTGTGGAGCAGAAAGCTAAGCAACCGACACATCATATTCTGGTGTGACAACCAGGCGGTTGTTCACGTCTTGAATACACAATCAGCAAAATGCACGATAGTGGTTAACTTACTGAGGGATATAGTGTTGCAGGCGCTAAAATTCAACATAACCATAAGAGCTAGACACGTGCCAGGGGTGTTAAACGGCGCTGCCAACGCGTTATCCCGTGCTAAATGGAATTTCATAAGCAAGTCCCTACAGCAGACGAATCACCAACAGCAATGCCAGATTGGTTATGGCAAATTGGTCTACTACAATAGACCTGCTCCGAAGATCAGTAGCAACAACGACATGGACCTCTTATTGCAAGAGCTACGAAGTAGTATCCAGTTTCCTTTGGGAAAACTGCTGGAGACAAGGACCGGCAAAAGACGAGCTTCTCATTAAATTCATTGCCTCTGAAAAAGACAACGGTGTATCCAGGAACACAGTTATCAAGCGCCTTGCCGGAACAGCATTCTTTTTCAAAGCCTTCAGATGGGGCGACCCCACGAAATCATTCCTGATAAGAAAAATGTTGATGGGTTGGGCAAGGAAGATCGGCCCAAGCAGAGACGGGAGGCACCCTATTACACACAACATGCTGAAAGCGCTATGGGTAGCGCTAGTGGAAATCTGCTCATCTAATTACGAGATCAAGTTATTCAGACTTGCTTTCTCGTTGGCATTCTTCGGAGCGCTCAGAATAAGCGAATTAGTAGCCCGCAACAAGAAAGACGAGGGAGAGAACGGGTTGCTGCGGAAGAATGTCCAGTGCACAGAGACCCTCAGCATCACTTTAAACAGATCAAAGACCGATCAGCAAGGGAAAGGCGCTATATTAAATCTCAATAGAATAGTGGGTTGTAAGACATGCCCAATCTTTAACTCACAAGAATATCTAGCTGCCCGCCCAGGAGGAAAACATCTACATACACATCACGACGGATCACCACTGACAAGATTCCAGCTGATAACAGTACTAAAATCAGTGGCAAGCAAACTGGAGTGGGACAACAGGAAGTTTAGCTCCCATTCGTTCCGAATCGGCGCGGCAACAAGTGCGGCGCAGGCCGGATTAGACAAAGACAATTAAAAGGATCGGAAGATGGAGATCGAACGCCGTCGACTCTTACGTACGACTGGACAAGGTTTACATCCCACTGAATTAACCAAACTATTGATTCTATTTTACAGAACAGCGGGTACAGCGGTCAGCATGGATCATTGGCCACTCATATGTAAGATGGGCAGCCAAGAGAGCGATCGGACGACCGTACGGGCAACATCTCGGTTTGGCAACACACGGGTGGAACATCACTTGGCTAGGAAAAATCGGGCATGCATTGGAAGCAATTATTGCCCTGGTTACGGCGCCTAAAGGAAGGCGGCTCCAGACGTGATAATCCTGCACCTGGGGGGCAACGACCTGAATTCTATGACATGCAAAACTTTGATACAAATGGTACAGAGAGATTTAGTCTCAATATCGGAAATATTCCCGAACACCGCATTGGTCTGGTCAGAAATCATTCCGAGGCCAAAATGGAGGGACTCTAAATTATGGAACAGAGGCAGAAAGAAGGTTAACAAGCAGATGGAGACATGGACGCATAAAAAAGGTTGGCATCAGATTAGGCATCAGTGGGCAGAAGATGGGTGTCAGGGTTTGTACAGAAAGGACGGGATACACTTATCCGAAATAGGATATGACATTTAATAATATGTTACAAGAGGCCATAGAAGCAGTGGGTTTACAGTTAGAAAAAGGCCGCAGCTAAGTAATTAAAATGGGGAACGCGAGGCAAGGTTACACCTACCTCACGTTATGGCGGTTACCCGGGCCGGTTGACTATATGGTAAGGGATGCCGGAGGCATCATCGGACGGCGTGATAGCCGTCAGCGCCAGGGGAGGTGTGAAAAAGGCGGTGGGGCCGCAAAGACCACATGGCGGGACCCCCAGCGGCCCTGGCTAAAAGACGCCTGGCTAGGTACGGCAGGCAGTTAGGGGAAGCACATCGGCTCGGTTTTACCAGACAAATTTATTCAAATGTATAAGGAATAAAGCTGCGGCCTTTTGTTTATACCATATAACAGTTGTAGTGTGTTTATTTCGATCACGGGTGTGTTAAACAGGTGAAAACAAGATGGGGAAGAGGGTTGGCGAAAAAGGAATGCCAATACAAATTGAGCAAGTGGTGGCTGCTAATGTTATTTATTTAGTTCAATCTTATTCATGGTAAAAAGTGTAATAGAAAATCCATTACATTATATAAGTATGAAATGCCATCCTTTTGAAAAACCATTACAGTACTGATTTATTTCATTGATAAGTTTTATCTAAATTGACAATTAAGCAATGCTTAACACTCCTTTAATACCTTTCTTATTAGTTTGGTTTTGCACAAAAACATGTTTAAGGAAGATTACACTTTACTATCAATTTTCAGTATGAAGACTGGACCTCTTGAGCCATCATATTTAATCTATGAATGAATATAGTTAATATTTTTCGATTCTAGTAGAGATTACACTCCATGTGTTTCATAAAGTTGATTGTACATTTGTTTTTTATAGAAATCATGAAACCAATTAATATGAAACTCAGTTGACGGGTGTGTAAAATTGTTTTGAAAGTGGTCAACTATATACACACCCTTTAATCATTGAATTAGATACATAAAAAGAACCCTTTTTGAAACTAATCAACTAGATATATCTCTAGATTATTAAAATTAGATGGAACTTTTACATACTTTTGGATTCAACCTATGAAATATAAGAACTTATAACTTGTAAATCCCAATATGAAATTAAGTTCACTAATTGGTAAATTATATTTGATTTTAGAACACTAATTGTCTTGCTATAAAATATCTTGAATATCTGTTAAATTCTGTCCATACATTTAGGTTTTCAGCCATCTTTGATGTATTGCTACATATAACTGTGCATTAATAAAATATATATATTTTTTAAACTTATACAAAGACTATATCTATCTTTAGATGTGTTTTGATATCTAGACTGATTGAGATTATAAACAAATTTGATAATATACTAACTTTTACTATTACAGCCCCTGATGCAGCTGATTAGGCAAAACTCGGCCAGAGTCTAGCGTTTAACAAATAAAAGACTACTTTCCACAGTACACGGTCTTGCTTTTGTAAGGTTTGATTTTCCATTGTTGCTGTGCATACACAGACTTCTGGTTTCCAGAACACCTTTTGTATGCACATTTCTAGTTCTGCTTTCTAGTTTTTATTCTATATTTGAGGTTCTGCCTGTGACAGAGGTGAGGTAGTCTGCTAGCGAGGATGGAGGGATCCACAGCAGCCAGACTTGTTCTGTTTTCCTAATAGAAGGTGTATTGGTGTTTTAGGGCCTGTGTAATATTTGCAGTGTTGCCTTTTTATAGGAGAGGACGCCTCCCAAACCTCTCAACACAGGATGTAGAACTATTGGCAAACCTGCTGGTAGAGGATGAGAGACACCTTTTTTTTCACCCTGGGCGCCTGCGAAATCAGGCTACGTCAGACGCTGCCTGGCAGGCGCTCAGGGCAAGATTCAACGCCCAAGCCACCTACCCCAGGGAGGCGAGTATGGCTGAGGCCTTGAATTGTACGATGGGTGGCCCAGCATTAAATAAATGTTTGCATTTTTTATTTTTTCCCTCCTTGCGTTTGGGCGAGGCCTCCTTGGTGGCTTGAATTGTAGGATGGGTGGGAGGTGCAGGCCCAGCATTAAATACTGTCGTGTATACTGTAATGTTTGCATTTTTTATTTGTCCCCAGGTGGAGACATTGAAGAAGAGGGGCAGGCACCTGCGGCGGGAGGAGAGGGAGTTGTTCCTGGCCCTCCGCACCAGACCTGGGCAGCCGGATGGTGAGTATTAGGAATTACAGACTATTGTTACACTGCCTAAATCGATAATATTCATGTTCATGTGTGCACTACTTAGTTTACTTGGCTTCCCATCATTACAAATTGTTGTGAGTGAAGATAAGGTTTGTTTATATCTTTTGCTATTACCGATTTCAGACACCTTCAGTTCCACCTCTGATGAGGCCACGGAGACTGAGGAGCCAGAAGGCCCACCCCTAACACAGCCCCATTCCCTACCCAGTTTCCTGGAGTGACGAGGAGGACGAGGAGCCCTCCAGTGATGCTCCATCTGCAGGCCAAGAGCAAGAGGCAGCATCCAGGCCTTCCTCAATCGAGGCAGGCCTGGATGCTGCCTTGGCACTGATTGGTCGGCTGGACCGCAGGGTGGAAGCACTGGAGGGGCTCCTAACAGAGCTGGTGCATGGCCAGCAGCAGATGATTCAGCTTCTGTCAGCAATGGCAGGAGCTGGATCGCCACTGGTCCTGTCCCAGCCCCCGCCACCCCCTGAGTGATGCTTCTCCTCATCACCCCGGGAAATATATCCAATCCTTGCCCTCCCTCCCCACCACCTCCCTTACATCTGTGTAAAAAAAAAAACCACAAAAACGATATCCAAACAGGATACAATGTGAAAAACAGAATAGAACAGTTTCAGGAGTATGACTCTTAGCATGAACAACATTCTGTAGTGTTTAATCCCCCTCCCCCAAGTATACCCTATTGTTTTTCGTCCCATGGTACGTTCTCCATAGTCTATCTTTGCAGTCCAGTGATATCACCCGTTCACAGTTCCAGTGAGGAGGAACAGATGGCAGAGGAAGAGGTGGCTGAAGTGGCGGAGGTGTCTGTGGCCAAGGAGCCAGAAGGCTTGCTGCCACCACCACAGCCCCATTCCCAGGAGTGATGAGAAGAAGCCCTGCAGTGATGTTCCATCTGCGGCCTGGGACCAGCAGAAGTATGAGGCAGCATCCCAGGCCATGCCTGGTGAGGAAGGAAGGCCTTCTTTAAAATAGAGGCACACCTGCATCGGCTGGACCACAGGGTGGAGGCACTGGAAGGGCTCCTAGGGGCCAATTTGGCAGAGCTGGTGCAGGGCCAGCAGCAGATCATTCAGCTGCTGGTCCTGTCCTGGTCCCCACCAGTGACACTTCTTGTCCCCCCGGGAAGCATGCACAATCCCTGTACTCCATCCCCACCACCACACTGTAAATAATTTAGATATATTTCAAAGATAAAACTAAGATTCATACATTTCATGCTTCAGCATACAGGGATCGAGCATAGTTTACGAAGCTAACAAATGTTCAAAAAGTGGACAAGAATGTCTGTGCCGAGGGTGGCTGCCTCCAGGTATTATAAACATTCAAGCATGAGACGTCAATCTACAGTGTGAGCCGGGCATACAGGAATAGGACGCCGACAAAACTGCCAAGAAAAATCTTCAGAAACGCTTATCTTATGAAAAGGTTTGCTCCCTGTACACACTTTTCCAATACCAGCAGACCCATTGATTTTGTGACTCCCTGTTCTCAGACATTTATCTTTAATGTACTCTATCCTCAAACACTTAAGGGATGTTCATTAACAATTTAGTCAAAAAAATCTCATATAATATTAAAAAAGTGTTTATATGAGTAAAAGGCAACCAGTTACCTTTGCAAAATGAAGGAAATGAAGAGATGAAGCTCAAGTCGTGTGAATTCAAAGGACCAGTTTGTAGCCAGTATAGGTACATTCGAACGACAGAAAGGGGAAGTTTACAGGAGGACCTTGCAAGAATGGAAGATTAGGCATCCAAATGGCAGATGAAATTTAATGTGGACAAGTGCAAGGTGGTGCATATAGGGAAAAATAACCCTTGCTGTAGTTAAGACGTTAGGTTCCATATCAGGAGCTACCACCCAGGAGAAAGATCTAGGCATCATAGTGAATAATACATTGAAATAATCTGTTCAGTGTGCTGCGGCAGTCAAAAAAGCAAACAATGTTGGGAATTAGAAAGGGAATGGTGAATAAAACTGAAAATGTCATAATGCCTCTGTATCGCTCCATGTTGAGACCGCACCTTGAATACTGTGTACAATTCTGTTCGCCGCATCTCAAAAAAGATATAGTTGTGATGAAGGTACAGAAAAGGGCAACCAAGATGATAAAGGGGTTGGAACTGCTCCCCTATGAGGAAAGGTTGAAGAGGTTAGGGCTGTTCAGCTTGAAGCAGAGACGGCTGAGGGGGGATATGATAGAGGTCTAAGATCATGAGAGGTCTTGAATGAGTAGATGTGAATCTGTTTACACTTTCAAATAGAAAGACTAGGGGGCATTCCATGAAGTTAGCAAGCAGCACATTTAAGACTAATCGGAGAACATTCTTTCACTCAACACAATTAAACTCTGGAATTTGTTGCCAGAAGATGTGGTTAGTGCAGTTAGTATAGCTGTGTTTAAAAAAGGATTGGATAAGTTCATGGAGAAGTCCATTAACTGCTATTAATCAAGCTGACTTAGGGAATGGCCTCTGCTATTAATTGCATCAGAAGCATGGGATCTTAGTGTTCAGGTACTTGACAGGTTCTTATGGCCTGGATTGGCCACTGTTGGGAAACAGGATGCTGGGCTTGATGGACCCTTGGTCTGACCCAGTATGGCATGTTCTTATAAGGTTTATTTATATCTGTTGTGTATTATCCATATATCTTTACTTCCATCCTTTAGTCTTCCCCCCCCTCCCCATCTTTTACTATTACCAGTTTCAGAGACCTCCAGTTCCATTGCTGCTGAGGAGGAGGCTGTGGAGGAGCCAGAAGGCCCCCCCCCCAACCCCTGGCTCCCCACCGCAGCCCCATTTCTCACCCCACCTGCCCATTTCCCAGAGTGATGAGGTGGATGAGGAGCCCTCCATTGATGCTCTTTCAGCAGTCCGGGACCAGAGGAGCAAGAGGCAGCATCCGAGGATGTGCCTGGTGAGGAAATAGCCACTAAGACAGTCTTCAGGGTCAGGTCCTTGAGAGAGGCCTGACCCACTGGCTCAAAGGGCAGTACACACAACTGATATTGTCCATGCCTGCCACATATGAGACCTTTGCTAGTGGGCGGAGGCCTGCCAGGACGGGGTCCCCCTTCTTAGCCACCGCACTGGGCCCTGCAGTATCTTGTGGGGCCTCAATATCCAATTCAGCCAGGACATGAGGGAAGAGAAGATCTAACTCATCCTTCTGAAATAGGCATAACACTTGAGGATCATCTCCGTCCATTTGTTATATGGAGTTGGATCATCCAAGTCCAGATCAAGATTAGGATCCTGAGGCGGCAGATCAGGTATGAGGGGGATGGAAAACTATGCGGACATGGGAGGACCCTTGCAGAATCCCTGGTATCTCCTAGTCTGATCACCTTGGGTAGAGGAGAAGCTGAGGCTGGATCCTGTTCCTGGCTTAATCTTGCCAAAAGTAATTCTCTCACTCCTGTAGAATGGAATATGAAAGAGAATTGATCAGACACAACTGTTAAGCAGGCAACTATCGTTTGACTTAAGATATTTTAAGAAGGATGCACAGGAGGAAAGGTCTCTAGTTTGAAAGATTTAAAACTTTTGGATATGGAAACATCTAATAGCTCCTATGCCCAGTAAAAGGTGGACAGAAAACCCATCTACAAAGGAAATACAGACTAATCCACAATGAGGGTAGCTGGCACTTAAATATACTTGATGGCTAGAATTCTTTTTTACTGATATTTTCTTTATAAGCTGATATCTTGCTAATATCTACATTAATCCAATGCTTGCTAACACACAAAAGGCTTGATTCATCCAATAATTCGGACGCTGCCGAAGGGAGAGGACGACTTGGAGCGGTGCAGGGCCTGCGCGATCGGCGCCGGAGGCCCGCCGGGGTAAGGCCTACTTACACTTACCCACGACCGCCTCCGACCCCGACCACGAGGCAGCCCCTGCCTTCCTCCGGGAAACGCTGACGTCATCGGCCGACCTTCCTCCGCCTCCGAGGGACACGCTGCCGACGCACAGCCAATCAGGGGACAACCCTGATTATTCCTCTAATTATAAATATAGCAGGCTCCCGGGCGCCGCACGCCAAAGGAGCCTGCTCCTTTGGCGTGCTCCTTCGTGCACCCCCTTTGTGTACTCCCGTATACTCCTCTGTCTTCACTGTTCCTCCCCTCCAATCCCCCCACAGCTTTCAACAACTGCCAGCCCCCTTATATTCATCCCAACACTCAACACATGAATCACTGAAAAGCAATCATCCAAATCTCAAACAACCTAACAACCCCTGCCACCTCTCACTCAGCAACCAAGCAACAGCCTTCACACACAAAACACACAATGGCCTCAGCCCAATACATCCCCAAACTTACCCATCGCCACAACAACCACCACACTCCTAAAGCCACACCCACCACTAGACGCCTCACCAAAATTCACCCCAACCCTAACATACCCTATACCACAATCACACTCATTACTCTACTCCTCATTAATGCACAGTCAATCACCAAAAAAATCCCAATCATCCATGACATACTCACAGATGACCAACCAGACATATTCTGTATAACCGAATCTTGGCTGAAACATTCTGACACAGTCCTACTCAATCAACTGCCCAAAAACACATACAATATTTTCTCCATACCCAGAAACAAAAGAAAGGGAGGTGGCCTACTATTCCTAGCTCACAAAAAACTTAAATTTTCTTCCCACTCCCTAAACTTACCACCCCCTTTCGAGATCAACCTATTCAAATCAAAACATCTCCAAATACTCCTCCTATACGCACCTCCTGGTTGCCTACAGCACAACCTTTCCCCCCTGATTGAAACCATCACAACCCACATAAACTTACAAGAACCAGCCATCATACTAGGAGACTTTAACCTCCATATCGACACCCACCCTCCTTCTCCCACAAGCGAACTGCTCCTATCCACCATGTCTGCCATTGGATTCACCCAAATCATCAACACACCCACTCAAAAATCGGGCCACACCCTAGACTTAATATTCATAAACAAAATATCTGCAACTGGACCACCCTCTACAACCCCCACCCCATGGTCTGACCACAGCCTCATCCAAGCCAAGCTTCAACTCCAATCGAACCCACTACAAACAACCGAATCATCGAATTCACCAAGCCATGCTCCAGTGAAGACATCGCCGAACTGTTACCTGAGGCACTAAAAACAATCAACTTAAATGATGCCAACACAGCCACAAACTCTTGGATATCTATCAACGCAGACATAGCCAATACATTATGCCCCACGATAAAAAAGGAAATAAAACTATCCACAAAGCAAAGAGCACCATGGTACACCCCAGAACTGAAAACCTCAAAGCGAACACTGAGACAAACTGAAAAACAGTGGAGACGAACCCCCACCTCAAACCTGAAAGACAAATACAGAACTCTACTACACAACTATACAACTGACCTCAACACAGCAAAGCGCAATTTCCACACTTCAAGAATTCATGATTACCAATTTAACCCGAGGACCCTCTTCGCCTATGTCAAAGACCTTACCAACCCCATCCAAAATGACAATATGCCAAACTCCAGCAACATCTCCAGTGAAAAACTAGCACAATTCTTCAAGGATAAAGTTATCATTGCCAAGATTCCCCAAACCCACAATGACTCAATCGACATCCCCCCTCCCATCCAAACATGGTCACAATTCACACCTGTTGCTTCCACAGAAATTGAACCTATCATCAGAAAAACCAACCCTGCATCCCACCCCTTAGACCCCATCCCCATCAAAACCCTAAAACTCAGAGAGATTATTGTCAAACCAATAACCTACATCAACTTATCCCTAGAACAAGGAATCTTCCCAGAAAAACTCAAAAACGCCATCAAACCAATCAAAAAACCCCAACTCGACAAATCCGACCCAGCAAACTACAGACCAGTCTCCAACCTCCCATTCCTAGCAAAAATCATCGAAAAAACAATCAACTCACAGACCACCTTGAAACCTATAATGTTCTTCAGCCTGCACAGCATGGTTTCAGAAAACTCTTCAGCACTGAAACCCTCCTCCTCTCCCTCACTGACACCATCCTCAGAGGCCGCGACAAAGGCAAATCGTTCCTCCTGATACTTCTTGATATATCAGCCGCCTTCGACACCATCAATCACAGAACACTCCTCACCAGACTTAAAGAAATTGGTCTCCAAGACACCACAATCAAATGGTTCAAATCCTACCTCTCAAACAGATCTTACATCGTCAAGACGAACTCATCTGAATCCTCACAAGTACCCCTCACTCATGGAGTCCCACAAGGTTCTTCCCTATCCTCAACCCTCTAACATTTACCTCATCCCACTATGCAAATACCTTTCAGAGGTAAACCTCACCTACTTTGTCTATGCAGACGACATACAAATACTACTCCCCATAAACAAGTCCATTCAACTCACCATGGAAAAATGGAACAAACTCAGCTCAAATTTATCCCACTTACTATCTCAATTATCACTATGCCTCAACCAAACCAAAACAGAAATCATTCACATCCACGATGACCATCCCTCCTATCCACTCATGTGCACCCCCTCTGACCACCCAGGAAGCTCAATCAACCCAGGAGTGCCACAAATCTCAAACCTCACTCACGCTGTCCACAAGAAACCTAGGCGTAACAATCGACAGCCAACTCAGCTTTAAACGACACATCTCCAATACAATCAAAGATGGATTCTTCAAACTTCAGACACTAAAACTCAAACCCCTTCTCCAAGAGCACGATTTCCGAACAGTCCTTCAATCAATTATATTTTCAAAACTCGACTACTGCAACTCCCTCCTCCTCGGCCTACCAGAAATCCACATCAAACCCCTCCAAGTTCTACAGAATGCTGCCGCCAGAATCATCTCCAAACAAAAAATCCTCTCACATCACACCCACTCTCAAAGAACTCCACTGGCTACCCATTACACAAAGAATCCAGTATAAAACCCTCACCCTCATGCACAAAAAAACAAATAAAATGGACTGGCTAAACGGAATACAACCTTACCCCACACAAAGAACTCTCAGATCCACCAACACTGGACTCCTAGCCGTCGCCAATCTCAAAGCTGCACACCTCAATGTCACCCGCAAACGAGCCATAACAATAGCGGGCCCCACCTTATGGAACACCCTCCCCACCTGTCTCAGAAACGAACCTTCACCGCAAGTCTTCAAAAAACACCTCAAAACATGGCTATTTTTAAAAGCTTTCCCACCTGACACATAGCCTACCCAAATGCACCACACCACGCCCCCTACACAAGCATCTCGCCCCACCCCTTTCCCTCCCTATCACTACCTTCCTCCCACCCATCCCATTCTCTCCCCCCCTCTATCCTCCCCGCTATCTTTACCATAAATTATCCACATCAACAAGCCATTTATGTACATATGTTATATACTATAATCTAATGTTCCATGTATTCCTGTTAGTTCTGTTATAACTTGTTATATTTATTACCATGTTATAATGTAAAATAGGGCTGTTACCACCCTATTCCTTTTGTTATCTGGAAACCGATGTGATCTCAATCGAATGTCGGTATATAAAAGAAATAAATAAAATAAATAAAGATTGAAAAAATGGAAACAACCATAAACAAAAGGAAAATTGGTTCTTACCTGCTAATTTCGTTCCTATAGTACTATGGATCAGTCCAGACCGTGGGTTGAGCCTCCTGTCCAGCAGATGAGACCAAAACTGAAAGGGTATCCTATATCAGGACAGAACCTACCCTGCATTCCTTCAGTATAAGACTTTCAAAGCAGATAACTCCTCAAAAGAACAAAACTGATAAATTGAATTGAAAAATTCTGTATAAACAAAAATGTTCTTGCATAAAGATTTATTTTCATTTTCATCTGTGAGATACTTCCGGTGCCTTAAGTAATAGAAGATTCAGGTATCCGGAAACCTGTAAAGGAAGAAAACTTTGAGCGGACGGAGCAGATCTAGCACGGGAGGGTGTCTGGACTGATCCGTGGTACTACAGGAATGAAAATTAGCAGGTAAGAACCAATTTTCCTGTCTCTGTATGTACCCAGATCTGTTATATAATTCAAAAAGAGGATAGCATACAACTTTTAATCATTTATTGGTACAAAACATTAACAAAAATGTGTCCAATTAAAAAAAAAAAAACACACATCCATACATACACACTCACACCTTAAAAATATATATATCTAGGAAGGTACACATGAAAACCCACTTAATACCCATATTCACATATTCACCATGTATATTGTTATCCAATAAACACTTTCCTCCCTGTGGGAAAATCCCACTTACAATCTATCACCACACTCTATAGTTTTATACAATATTTTTCAAAAGCGGTGCAACTGCTCCAGTGTATCCTCCCTTCTTGACGCTTTAATTTGTATCTGGCTTGTCTCGATGTAATCAACCCCAACAAGTGGCCCCTGTTTCGCACTCGTTTGCTTCCTCGAGACAAGCCAGATACAAATTAAGAAAGCGTCAAGAAGGGAGGATACACTGGAGCAGTTGCACCGCTTTTGAAAAATATTGTATAAAACTATAGAGTGTGGTGATAGATTGTAAGTGGGATTTTCCCACAGGGAGGAAAGTGTTTATTGGATAACAATATACATGGTGAATATGGGTATTAAGTGGGTTTTCATGTGTACCTTCCTAGATATATATATTTTTAAGGTGTGAGTGTGTATGTATGGATGTGTGTGTTTTTTTTTTTAATTGGACACATTTGTTAATGTTTTGTACCAATAAATGATTAAAAGTTGTATGCTATCCTCTTTTTGAATTATATAACATTGTATACATAGAGGAATTAGTTCGAATTACCCAGTGTTTGTACCTTGTACCCAGATCTGTCCAGACCATGGGATGTACCAAAGATTCCCTGAACAGGGTGGGACCGAGAGTCCTGCTCGGAGAACCTGCCACCTGAAGAAGCCAAAAACTGGAGCCTGTACAAGGCGGTAATGACGAGCAGAAGTATGCAGAGATATCCAAGTAACTGCCCTACATATTTCCTGCGGAGAGACTGACTCTCTGCCCAAGAAGTGACCTGAGAACGCAAGGAGTGGGCCTTTAAGCCTTCTGAAACCGATCGGCCCTTACAGATGTAAGCCGACTCAATAGCCTCCCTTTAGCAAACGTGCAATAGTGGCCTTTGAAGCCTTATTACCCTCATTTGGGCCATTCCACAGGATAAATAGGTGATCCAAGATCCGGAACTCATTTGTAACCTGGAGGTTATGTAGTAAAACCCATTTTACATCCAGGCAACGCAGATCATGCCCAGATGTGTTTGCTAGGTCTTCAGAAAAGGCCCAGAGTTCTATTGACTGACGTGAAAGACACGACCTTTGGCAAGGAGGGTACAGTCTTGAGGGATACCTCTGAATCAGAAAAATGTAGAAAAGGTTCCCTGCAAGATAAAGCTTGGAGCTCTGATACCAGTCTGGTGGAACAAATGGACAATAGGAAGACTGTTTTTAAGAGTCAAAGCCTTACGTGTAGCCCTCCGTAGAGAACCCAAAGAACCAAATTAAGACTCCATGAGGGATAAGTAGCCCGTATCAGTGGATTCAAATGTTTGGCCCCCTTGAGGAAGCAAACTACATCCAGATGAGTCGCCAGTAACAGTCAAATGTTGCCTAAGAGGGAGCAGAGGGTGGAAACCTGCACAGAACTGAAAGACAAGCCCTTGGAGAGACCTTTTGGAGGAAAGAAAGAACCTGGGAAACCTGAGCCTTACGAGCAGACACCCCGAAGCAGCACACGCATTTTCAAAAACCTTCCATACCCGGACATAAGTGAGAGAGGTAGCTGGCTTCCGGGCCCTCTGAGTGGATTTAACTTCCTTATATCCCTTCTCTCTCAGTCTCCGCCATTCAAGACAAGGCTGCTAGACAAAAGTGATCTGCCTGATGGAAAAATACAAAACCCTGCCGAAGAACATGGGGGAAGATGACCGAGGCAAGAGGGCCGTCCATGGTGAGGGTCACCAGATCTGCAAACCACGGTCTGCGGGGCCACTCTGGAGCCATTAGAATGACTGGACCCTGATTAAGCTCAATTCTTCTGAGCACTTTGCCCACTAGTGGCCAAGGAGGGAACAGGTACAGGAGAACGTAGTGAGGCCAGGGAAGGACCAATGCATCCACTCCTTCCGTGCAATGTTCCCTTCTGCAGCTGAATAACCTGGGAGCTTTTGTATTGCTCAGTTGGGCCATCAGATTTAAGTGTGGGGGACCCCAACTGTGGATGATCAGCTTCACTGACAACTTCTACTTACTGGGGTCTAACTGCTGGCAACTGAGGAAATCAGCTTGAACATTCTCCTTCCCCGCAATGTGGGAAGCTGCTAAGCACTCTAGGTGACACTCTGCCCAGGTGAAGAGCTTGCTGGCTTCCAGAGCCACCAGGCTACTCCTGGTGCCTCCCTGCCGACTGATATAAGCTACCGTGGTGGAGTTGTCTGAGAGGACCTGCACCACTTTATGATGGAGTAAAAGGAAGACCTTGAGAGCCAGGCATAACACTTTAACTTCCAATCGATTGATGTGCCAGCGAGATGTGACTGGGGACCAGTATCCCTGTATAGACTGGGTCTGGCACACTGCTCCCCAGCCAAAGAGGCTGGCGTCCATTGTGACAATCCACTGCAGCATCTGAAGGGACACCCCCTTCAGAAGGTGGGCAGGCGAGAGCCACCACTGCAGCTGGCAACAGTAGACTTGGAGAGAAGGGTGTCCAAAATTGCTCCAACACCGGCTTCCAGTGGGATAGCAAAGCTTTCTGTAATGGACGCATATATGCAAAAGCCCAAGGAACCAGATAGTGGTGGCCATGGACCCCAGAACCTGAAAGTAATCCCAGGCCGTGGGCAGAGCAAGTGAGAGAAAAGTGTGCACTTGGTCCCTGAGTTTGAGTGCTCGTGCGTCTGGAAGGAGCATCTTGCGAACTTGTCAAATCGCGCCCCCAAAAATTCCAGGGTCTGGGATGGCTGAAGCTTGCTCTTGGGAAAGTTGATTATCCACCTTAGGGAGGTCAGACAAGTTAGGACCTTGTCAACCGTCAGCTTGCAGAGAAACTCCGATTTGGCCCGGATGAGCCAATCGTCCAGGTAAGGGTGGACCAGGACTCAGTCTCAACGAAGAGAGGCCACCACTACCACCATGACCTTGGTGAAAGTGTGCAGTGCAGTGGCGAGACCAAATATGAGCACTCTAAACTGGAAATATTGGGCCAGGATCTCGAACTGGAGATACTGCTGATGGTCGAGACTAATTGGAATGTGCAAGTAGGCCTCCATCAGGTCACATGATGCCAGGAATTCACCAGAGCGAACTGCTGCTATTACAGCCCTTAAGGTTTCCATTTGAAAATGGGGAACATCGAGAGCCCGGTTGACTCGCTTGAGATCCAAAATTGGACAAAAGGCACCTTCCTTTTTGGGAACGAGGAAATAGATGGAATATTGGCCGGACCCTTGTTCCTCCACCGGGACTGAACTATGGCACCCAGTTCCAGCAGCCTGCTCAGGGTCTGGTCGACCACAGGCCTCTCAACTTCCGCAGGGAGAGATTAAGTGACGGTCTGGTAGGTCTCGAGCAAATTCTAATGCGTAGCTTTTTCTATTACCTCTAGGACCCACTGATCCGTTGCAATCTTGGCCCATTCCTCAAGAAACAGGGACAGCTGTCCACCTAAGTTTAGAACAGAGTAATGTTGCTGGCTACCATCCCTGAAGGTAGGATGTCCACAAAAGGAAGGAGACCAGGATTGGGATCTGGAAGCATTACCTCTTGGAAAGGAACCCCGTTCTCTGCTGTTATATCGCTGTTGACCTCTGAAGCGAGCGCGGGAAGGAAAGAAAGCCTTAGACTGTTTTGGGCAGTCCTCTGGCAGCTTATGAACCTTATTTTCCCCAAGAGATTTAATAAGCTGCTCAAGGTCCTCCCCAAAATCAATTGACCCGTGAAGGGGAGAGTGCCTAACTGCACTTTAGAAGAGGAATCCTCAGACCAATTTCTCAGCCAGAGGAGACACCTGGCAGAGACCATGCTCTGGCTTGCATCCTTAGAAGATCTTAACTGGCATTGGCCCCATACGCAATTGCACCTTTAGCTGATCCGCCTCTGCAGACGAGAGGTCTTGGGTACTGAGTAATTGAACCCACCTGAGGTTGCCCGCTGCATGAGACTGCTGCAGATTGTCGCCCAAACTCCTAAGGACAAGACTTCAAAGATGTGCTTGAGATAAAATTCCAATTTACGGTCTTGGACATTCTTCAATGCCGTAGCCCCCACCACCAGGATGGTGGTGTGCTTGGTAACCGCAGAGACTGAGGAATCCACCTTGGGTATCTTAAGCATATCCAAGCAGTCCTCAGGAAGGGGATAGAGCTTGTCCATAGCCCTACCCGCTCAGAGTCCCACCTCCTGGGACTCCCATTCCCAAAGAAGCATCAGCTTGTGCATAGGATAGAACAAGAATGTACATGGAGGAGCCCTAAGTCCTGCCAGGAACGGGTCAACGTTAACATGCATAGTGGCTGTAACTGTATCCTCAAGGGGCATCTCAATTCCCAGTTCCTGCAATATGAAGGGAATGAGCAGTTCCTCCCTTTGTAATAAGTGAAGCACCCGTGAATCAGCATCCGGATCAGGGACCGACGGCAGCCCGGAGGCGGCGGGACCCCCAGGACCACCCTGACCCTAATGGAGCTGTGCCCCTCTGGCACCTTAGGAGGTTGTGGAGAAGACAACTGTGGGTTCTTAGGCAGGGGGCTCAAATCTGGAGGGGAAATTTAAGAATTGGGCTCACCTTCCTCCTGCAGCCCCAATTCAGCTTCAGAAAGTGCTCCCAAAATGGCCACTGTTCTCGTGGTTTTCAGAGTCAGGAATGGCCTGGCCACAGTGTGCGGCTTGCCCCCGGGCTGCAGTAGTCACGGGTGCCGAGGAAGGGCCCTCCCCACCTGGCAGGCACCCGAAGCAGAGCCTGCTGTGGGAGAGCTGGGTGGCAGGATCCCTGCAGGCGGTACAGACTCTGGAACGCGGCATCAGCTACAGAGAAAAAAATCGCTGTGAATGGAAAGACAGCTGAGCCCGCACACTGCTGGAGCTGTCCCAAGTTCTTAAATTACTAAATAGGGCTTAGTATGAAAACTTCCTTTTTTTTTCTCTTAAGCTCAGCAAGTGCAGGAAAGCTCTTTTCACAGAACCTAGAAAGGACACTTTTCAAAGGTGGACAGCTCGCCAAGGGAGGAGTGACTGGACCACCAGTATCACCCCAAAAGGTCACTGGGAATGGCGAGCCTAGGCTGAAGAATTCAAGGGGCAAGCCCCTCTAAGCCCCCAGCAGAGCAAGGAGACAGAACCGTCTCCCAGAAACAAGAGAAATCTTTCAAAATGTTATGAAATTTTTTTAATATAAACTACAAATAATTGCCTGATCTGACAAACGGAGATACAGGAACGCGGGAGAGCGGGCTCGATGCGCACACAGGCCATTCTCCTGTGCGCGCAATTCAGTAAAAAAAAAAAAATATTCAAATTAGGGCCTGCTGTAAAAAGAGGCGCTAGGGACACTAGCGCGTCCCTAGCGCCTCTTGACAGGAGCAGCAGCTGTCAGCAAGTTTGACAGCAGACGCTCAATTTTGCTGGCATCGGTCCTCAAACCCACTGACAGCCAATGGATTTGGAAACCGGATGCCAGCAAAACTGAGCGCCTGGTTTTCAACCGGTGAGCTGATTTAAAAAAAATTTGTTATTTTTTACTTTTGGGAACTCAGACTTAATATCACCATGATATTAAGTTAGAGGGTGTACACTTTCCCGGTGCCGGCAGAAATTAACGCCTACCTTTGGGTAGGCGCTAATTTCTAAAAGTAAAATGTGCGGCTTGGCTGCACATTTTACTTACTGAATTGCGCAGGAATAACTAATAGGACCATCAACATGCATTTGCATGTTGCGGGTGTTATTAATTTCGGGGAGGTTGGCAGTGCATTTGTGACACACTATTACCCCTTACTGAATAAAGGGTAAAGCTAGCGTGTCAAACACACACATCCAAACAGCCTGAAAGAAAGGTACAAGATCCCCGCAGGGAACAGAAGGTAAGAAGGGGAACCGCAGGTTCAGCTGTCTGCATTTGCTGGAGACAGACAAATACCGAAGGGAAGCAGGGTAGGCTCTGTCCTGATAGAGGATACTATTTCAGTTTTGGTCTGTCTCCATCTGGACAGGAGGCTCAACCCAGATCTGGGTACATACAAGGAAAATATATTTAAAAAAATATTTAATAATGTCGGTTATAGCCCAAACACAAGATATTTGAACATGAACAGCTCCCATACCTTAAACAAGCCCTAACTCACACCACCATGAAAATATTAACCACTTTTTTTTTTTTTTTAAAGAAGCTGCTTTTGAAGGGCCAATCACAGCTTTTCTCCATTGGGGGTTACAGTGCTCATCTTTTAGGGAGGATTTTCAAAGGCATTTATCCATGTAAACCATTCAGGAGCCTGAGTAAAATCATGCAGGTAACTCCGTTTTACACAAGGGGAAAAGGTGTTTCCAGGGCATGGGGCAGAGTTGGCACTTATGCATTTAGGAGGAAGTGTTCAAAAGGTTGTCACCCACAAATGGGCATTTGAAAATTGCTTTTACATGCACAGCTCCTTTGAAAGTTTGTTCCCATAGGGCTGAATTTTCTAAAGACTTTACACGTGTAAAATGGGCTTTTGAAAATTGCTATGCGCTACTTTTATGCATGCAGCTCCTTTGAAAATTCACTCCTGCGTGCAGTAACTGCCAATCAATAGGGAACAGCCGCTGCTTGTTGCCGGCATTAGAAAGATCCTATGTTCTCACCCAAGGATTTTCAAAGCAGATTTGAGTGTGTAAATCCGCTTTGAAAATCCTGGGTAAAGTCTGCTTGGGCTGTTTGAAAATTACCCTCAAAAACTGGTTTGTCTCCCCTTACACCCACATTAGCCTATGTAACCTGCATACAATCTCTTGCCTTATTCTGAGGCTAGTTTCACTTCAGCATGTACAAGCATTTCATAATGAAATCACTGCATGCACTTTTCCTCCCCTTCTCAGGTAAAATTATGCCTATCAAGCAGCACATGTACTTTTACCTACATTGGTAAGGGGAGGGGCAGTTTTTCAAAAGGTAATTTGAAGCAGGTAAGGATGTATTTGAAAAAACTCCTCTAAAGCGTGAATTTCCAAACGCATTCTGTGTAAAAGTAGCATGTACAGTAGCAATTTTCAAAAGCCCATTTGTGCGCATAAAGCCCTTTGAAAATCAGCCCTACGGAGTGAATTTTCAAAAGGTGTTACACAAGCAAAAAAAGGAGCAGTTTTCAAAAACCCAGTTTTACTCCTGCAACCCCTTTTGAAAATTTAGCTCCTCTTCTAATAAAGCTTTGCTCTACTTTAATGCAGATTTTTTCATTTAACAAGCCTGGCAGATAGTCCTAGTAGGCCTCATCTGGGGACATAAAATATGGCAGGGATGTCCTTTTCATAGAGAGTTTTTTTTGTCAGACATGGAGAGGATATGACAGATGAGCGAGGGCAGTCTGTGAACAATCTCTCAGACAGTGAATTAATGCTCTAGCCCTTCAACAAACAGAGAAAGAGTGTGCCGGCATCACCTTTAGCCACTATCAGCTGTCACTCTCCTCAGGTACTGACTGGACAGAAATTAATGTAAGGCTGTCAAGTCCCCCCCAGTACTTCATGCCCAAGAGATTTGTGTCTTCTCAGCTTTTAAGAATACTGAAAAGCCCGTGGTCCGAGTTACAGTGCTCAGGTTTGTCACCGTGTGATAAACAAAGTCCCCCCCCGAAGACCCACAGGGATTAGCTCACTTCTATACACCAGTGTCCCTAAGCCTGGAAAAAAGATGCAGAAGCTAAGATCAGCATCTGGGAACAAATAAATTCATCTGCTTCACTGGGACTGAAGTCTTAGAAAGGTGTTTTGAAACAACCAGTGCACTTTTTCTTTAAATATACATATTGAACTGAATTTGGAAAATATTATGAAGGTATCTATCAAAGCTGAATCCTAGTACTACCACAGTGGGACAAACAATTGCCAAGCTGATATCTATTTGGGGGCATCCCATTCTGCTCCAACAGAGCAGTAAGCAACAAAATAAAACCAAAAAAGGTACGAGAGTTTAGGGGGTGCGAACTGGGAGGGGCCCGATCTAGTCGCTGCACACACTTTTCTAAAATTAGGCCCCTCTGTGCGCTCCGCCTGCACAAGCATGCGGCCCACGGATAACACGCATATGTTATAAAATCGGCACATGCGCACCTTTTAAAATCTACCCCATTACTACTACTACAACATTTAATGCAGAAGGAAGAAACACCAGTTAGTTGTTCATATGGAACACAAACCAAAGGACCCGATTCACTACGGTTTCTCTTATTCCATGGCTATGGAACAGGCCCCTAAGGGTTAATTCAGAGAATCCTTTTCAGATGTTCCAACTTCTAGGAAATGGAACATTTCCCATTTTGATAATTGGAACTAATACAATCTTTTCCATCTAAACTGAAATTGTAATACTTTGTAAAGCATAAAGTGGCCTAATTTATCTAGGCGAGGATGGGCTCCAATAGTATTTAACACAAAAATAAATGTATGTACAGGTAAAAAGATTCAGAGGGAACGGTCAGAATCTGCAAACAAAAGAATTAAAGGTTTTGCTTTTAGAGTCTAAAAAACATTTGCATGTACTGTTATGCTCTCATACCTCCTCCTTCACGGATGAGGAGAAAAGAAGGAACACGACCCCCTTCATTGGCTCCCCATCACTCCGCACAAAGCCGAAAACATCATAGCCAAGGACCACTAAAGAGCTAGCAGCTTGAGCATTGGAAGTGGTCACCCTCACCGTGCTGGCAGCCTGCAACATGAAATCAAGCACTGTAACTGTTCACACTGCTAGAAGGAGTGCTTGCAGCTCATTAGCCAGGTCCCAAAGTCTGTAGACGGCAACAGCTATCTAACCTTTTTTTTTTTAATTATCTCTATTAATTTTTCAACTTATAATACAAATAAGGATCACACCTTACCATAAGGAATAGCATAGTTTAACATAATAGAATAATCATGAACTTATATTAATCAAACTTGATATATATTTCTATGCTATTTACCTTATTCATACCATGAAATCTGAGAAATTTTTAGGAAATAATAGAGCAGAAAATTGCATCGAAATTGACTACTAAAATAGAAAGTAGTGGAGTTAACAATTACTATCCTGAATCCACCAACTGAAAAGACACAAACTAACCAGATTCTTCTCTAGAAATTAAAAATTTTTCTAAATGCTCAGGTTCCAGAAATACATACTGTATATTATCTATTGACAAAACACATTTACTTGGAAATTTTATCATTTGTGCCCCCAGTGCACGAGCTCTGGGGCAAAGATTCAAAAATTTTCTCCTACGAATTTGTGTCACTCTTACCACATCTGGGTAAACCCAGATCTTTTCCCCCAAGTATAGTTTGTTCCTGCTTTTAAGAAAATTCTTTAACACAATATCTCTTTCCACAGATATAGCAAATGTGACCAGTAAAATACCTCTCCTCTCTATCTGCTCTTCCAGAGAGGTCTCTAAAAAACCTGATAGATCTTCTAAAGGAGATGGTGATGGCATATTTTCTTTAGGGATACTTTTTACTCCTTCTCCATCACCACTCTTCAAAGTATCTGGTAAGAAATACACTTTAATTACATTAGGCATGCTTGTGGGGGAGTAGGAAAGTATTTCCCTGAAATATTTAGTTGTTCATTAGGAGAAATAAGTTTGCATTTTGGAAAATTTATAAATCTCAGATTATTATATCTGAGTCTATTCTCTAACATCTCTATTCTTTTATCATTTCTACTCTCTCCTTGAATTAAAGTTGTTTGTACCTCTTAATTTGTTCTACTTGACTATAACTGGAACCAGTAAGTGGAACTCTGACTCTTTGTTGACTTTTACTTTTCCTTGTTTATTCAATACCCCATACTAAAAGAAAGGGGAAGTGAGGGAAGGTACCTCGACTCCTCGCCAGACTTCCCCAAATCAAAGAGAGTTCTACTCTGCAGTGGGGTCTACACCAGGAGAGTCAGTTGGGTTACAGGATCAGGAGCAGAATCCTGTACCCCTTGACGAAATCTCTCAGCCCTGGTGCTCCTGTTACCCCTTCTCATCCCCACCATGATACTTCGACTGATACTGCTAGTCCCCTGAGACCAAAGATGTCACAAGGTGGAGCAGCGGTCGAGGGAGTAACAGTCGATGTAAATAATGGACTCCTTCAGGGTGAGGAAGTTTTATCTGCCCTGAGGGAGATTAATATCGGGACGATTTCTGGTATAGGAGGTTCTACTCCAATATCCACTGAAGGGGAAACATTAGCTGGAAGGGACCATGTACCTACTTCTGCTCAGAGGTTCTCAGTAATCATACCAGAGGTATCATTGTTAAAAAAACCAGAAGTTGTCACACTTGATGTATTATGGAATGCTATTTCTGTTTTTGAAAAAAACATAGTATCTTTAACTCAAGCTTTTCAGGGTCAGTCATTAACAGTTAATCCAGTAGTATTATCTAACTCTTAAACTACAAAAGTTAGATATCTAACCTCTTTCAACGTCCAAGTGGGATGGGACGCAAAAATGTCATACTCTCCAGGAAGTACTTTAAAAAAGGCAAACCTGCAAGACAGAAAAATGTGGCTTTGTCTTACCTTCTTGAAAAATTCTCAACTTTTTCAAAATATTCACAAGAGTGCTCTGTTTGCACAGGATGTATCCCAGGTAGATAAAATTAATTAAAAACAACCTTGTTTTGGCTAATTATTGTACATGGCTGGGCAGTTCTGCAGATGGGCAAACTAGATAGGTCAAATAAGTCTTTTCCTGCAGTCTCATTTCTATTCTTCTACAAAGTAAAAAAGAGTAATAGCAATTTCTAAATTTTTCATTATGAGGATACAGAAAGCCTAACTTTCAAACCTCTCTGCGGTACCGGCATAAATGGAGATTCTTCCTAGTATTTACCAACCGTGCAAGAGCACAGCTCTACACTGAAAGTGCACGTTGCATCACACGTGAAAATTTGCAAAGGTATGAAAGCATTTAATTTCTCTATTTAACACATGCATGTATAAAATCCCTTATTTACATGCAGAGGAAGCTATTTTATGAACTACGTGCATATGCCATTTTATAAAATACTTTCTTGCACTCATACCTGAGCTCAGTTTGCAGATACCTCTGCCAGTTCACCAGGAAACACCCCCCCCAAGTCAGTTAGTAAGTATAAAAGTGTATGAACAAGTGTATGAACAAGTGTATGTGATTGACCTATAAAACAGCCACATGTACTTCATGACCCCACCCCAGAACACCCCTAGACCATCCCTTTTATGAGCCAGTAAATGTGTGCACAAAACCCAACACTCACATTTGATGTTTATAGTATTGCATGTGCATGGAATATAGGCTACTTTTATGCATGGAACCCCTTTGAAAAAAAACACAAAAGTGGTGATGGATTTGTGTAATCAGCAATTTAATGGCACAAGAACATACCATACTGGGTGAGACCAAGGGTCCATCAAGCCCAGCATCCCATTTTCAACAGTGGCCAATCCAGGCCATAAGAACCTGGCAAGTACCCAAAAATTAAGTCGGTTCATGTTACTGTTGCTAGTAATAGCAGCGGCTATTTTCTAAGTCAACTTAATAGCAGGTAATTGACTTCTCCAAGAACTTATCCAATCCTTTTTTAAACACAGCTATACTAACTGCACTAACCACATCCTTTGGCAACAAATTCCAGAGTTTAATTGTGCATTGAGTGAAAAACAACTTTCTCCGATTAGTTTTAAATGTGCCACACGCTAACTTCATGGAGTGCCCCCTAGTCTATTATCTGAAAGAGTAAATAACAGATTCACACCTACCTGTTCTAGACCTCTCATGATTTTAAGCATCTCTATCATATCCCCCCTCAGCCATCTCTTCTCCAAGCTGAAAAGTCTAACTTCTTCAGCCTTTCCTCATAGGGGAGCTGTTCCATTCCCCTTATTTTGGTAGCCCTTCTCTGTACCTACTCCATCACAATTATATCTTTTTTTGAGATTAGGTGACCAGAATTGTATACAGTATTCAAGGTGTGGTCACTAGGCACTTTAAGACTCCTAAATCATCATGGTCTGAACTTGTTAAAAGCAGATCTCTAACAGTTACAGTTATGCAGAGCTTCCAAAACCTGCTCAGGACATGGAAATGAGTATGCAGGAGGTAGATCTGCCTATGCAGTGGTACATGGACACCAACATAGGAAAATGTGGGAGGGGATCTGGAAGCCAAATTTAGGATTTTAGGTAGAAAGCTGAAATCCAGAGTGGCATTCTCTGAAATGCTTCCTGTTCCACATTCAGGTCCCCAGAGGCAGGCAGAGCTCCAGAGTTTCAATGCGTGGATGAGACAATGGTGCAGGGAAGAGGGATTCAGCTTTGTAAGGAACTGGGGAAACTTTTGGGGAAAGGGGAGACTTTTCCGAAAGGTTGGGCTCCACCTTAACCAGAGTGGAACCAAGTTGCTGGCACTAACTTTCAAAAAAAAAAGAGATAGAGCAGCTTTTAAACTAGAACAAGGGGGAAAGCAGACAGTCACTCAGCAGTGCATGGCTCGGAGAAGTGTATCCTTGAAGGACATTAACAGGAGAGTTAGGGCATCCCAACAGACGTTTCATTAAAAGCAAATAGTCCATGTGCATCTATCTAAAAAAATCACCAAAGCTAATGATTTCTGAATTATCCCTAAAGACTGAAAAGCAGGTTGTTAATACAAACAAAAAACACTTTGAAATGTCCAACAGGATAAAGATCATAAGAGACTAAATGCACAGAATCTATATGGGTAGAAATCCCATGTGTGTTGGGTAAGAGTATAGTGATAGGAGTATACTACCGTCCACCTGGACAAAATGGTCAGACAGATGATGAAATGCTAAGACAAATCAGGGAAGCAAACCAATTTGGCAGTGCAATAATGGGAGATTTCAATTACCCCAATATTGATTGGGCAAATGTAACATCAGGACTTGCAGAGACAAAGTTCCTGGATGCAATAAATGACTGCTTCATGGAGCAATTGGTTCAGGAACCAACAAGAGAGGGAGCTATTTTAGATTTAATTCTTAGTGGAACGCAGGATTTGGTGAGAGGTAACGGTGGTGGGGCCACTTGGCAACAGTGATCATAACATGATCAAATTTAAACTAATAACTGGAAGGGGGACAATAAGTAAATCTGCAGCTCTAACATTAAACTTTCAAAAGGGAAACTGATAAAATGAGGAAAATAGTTAGAAAAAACTGAAAGGTGCAGCTGCAAAGGTTAAAAGTGTTCCAACAGGCATGGACATTGTTTAAAAACACAATCCTAGAGGCACAGTCCCTATGTATATGATCTGGAAAGGAATATGACGAGTGAGGTTATCAAATTTGCGGATGATACAAAATTATTCAGAGTAGTTAAATCACAAGCAGACTGATACATTACAGGAGGACCTTGCAAGACTGGAAGATTGGGCATCCAAATGGCAGATGAAATTTAATGTGGACAAGTGCAAGGTGCTGCATATAGGGTAAAATAATCCTTGCTGTAGTTACACAATGTTAGGTTCCATATTAGGAACTACCACCAAGGAAAAACAATCTAGGCATCATAGTGGATAATACTTTAAAATCGTCAGCTCAGTGTGCTGCGGCAGTCAAAAAAGCAAACAGAATGTTAGGCATTATTAGGAAGGGAATGGTTAATAAAAAACAGAAAGTGTCATAATGCCTCTATCACTCCATGGTGAGGCCGCACCTTGAATACTGTGTACAATTCTGGTCCCCGCATCTCAAAAAAGATATAGTTGCGATGAAAAAGGTACAGAGAAGGGCAACCAAAATGATAAAGGGGATGGAACAGCTCCCCTATGAGGAAAGGCTGAAGTGGTTAGGGCTGTTCAGCTTGAGAAGAGACGGCTGAGGGGGGTATGATAAAGGTCTTTAAGATCATGAGAGGTCTTGAACAAGTAGATGTGAATGGGTTATTTACACTTTCAAATAGAAGGACTAGGGGGCATTCCATGAAGTTAGCAAGTAACATTTAAGACTAATCGGAGAAAATTCTCACTCAACGCACAATAAAGCTCTGGAATTTGTTGCCAGAGGATGTGGTTAGTGCAGCTGGGTTCAAAAAAGGTTTGGATAAGTTCTTGGAGGAGAAGTCCATTAACGTCTATTAATCAAGTTTACTTAGGGAATAGCCACCTCTATTAGTTGCATCAGTAGCATGGTTAATTGCCAGGTTCTTGTGGCCTGGTTTGGCCTCTGTTGGAAACAGGATGCTGGGCTTGATGGACCCTTGGTCTGACCCAGCATGCCAATTTCTTATGTTCTTATGCTGGGTTCCAATCATGCAAAATTTCTATCATACATATTCATTACGGATAGCTTGAAAACACAACAGGCTGAGGGATCCCCGGAGTGGGTATGGGAAGCCCTGCATTTGCATGCAACATTTAACATTTTCCTCCACACATGAAAATGTCTGTTAGAAAGAAACAAAATCACTCACATCCCTCCCGGCTGAGTTGCAGTGGTCTGAATGACAGTCTCTGTTCCGGCCTTTCGTAGTGCAACCTGGACGCCAGCAGGGCCTAAATTCTGACGTTTACTGAGTACCTGTAAAATGTTACACAATTCAAACTTTCCCAGAAAAAGATAGCACAGCATTCCTATTAAAACAGGATAGCCACCCGAGAGCTCCAAAACCCACAACCATCACTAAGAGTTTAATAACTGTTAAACAAAAAAAACCTCATGCAAGTACCAGAGTGGCCAAAATTAAATAAAAAACCTACCAAATACCACTTTTTCTGTTTCATTACCATTTTTTGATGGAGAATAGGACTGCAGAGAAGAGACACTTGCTCTTGGCCAGATAGTATACAACTTGACCACAAATCTCAGTAGATTACTATATTTTACATTAAATGTAGTCTAAACTACTAATGTTCCTTGTATGTGAAAGGTAAATGAAATCAGATGGATGTAGATGTGCAAATGCAGTCCAACCACCAACTTGGCCTCCAGCACCTACAAATGACAGCACAGCCTCTGTGTAGGAAAAACAATTTATCGGACATTTGCTCTATTACTTTTCACAAAGACGTGAATAATGCAGTCAAGCTCTGCAAGTCTAAGCCTATGACATTGTGACCGTGTTAAAAACAGTTATACATGTGCATTCAGGCTGCTAGTCAGCTAATTAATGTAAAGATGAGTACGTCAAAAAGAAGTCCAGCCTATAAATTCTGGAAGGCCTTCCATTTCATTAAAAATTACTTTATACTGATTCTATCATATTTGATGTATTTGTCAACAGATAAGGCCTTCATCTACCTGCTTGCTCCCTCTTGACTGCCCCCCGTAACTGTCTCAAGCATGCTTGACGTCTCAGGTTTTGGCTGTTGGCACCTTCACTGGTAGGCGATTCAGGGTGTCTAACCCCTCAGTAAAAGAAGTTTCTATGTATATAGTGGCATATTACACTCCAGTTCTCCAAGATATTTACCAAATAATCCCCAAAAGATGGGACAGCATGCAGGGGCGTGGGGGAGAGAGATACTGGTACTAATACCTGGGGACCATACAGGGTCAGAGAACAAGTCTGCATGCAGCTATTCAAAGTTTGCTAGTACTAGGTTTGTCACCTGGCTCCATGTCATAAAGGAACAGGCTAATCCACTCCAGACATATTACTGCATGCAGGAATTTATAATTCTGATTTGCTTAGGTAAATCAAAGGCCAATCAGCACTACAAGCCCCTACAGACAATGGATAAAACCAGGACTGGATTTTCATATTCTTTGTGACATGGAGCATGTTAGAACCTAGACTTTAGCTCAGAAGAACTCTTGGGGGGGGGGGGGGGGAGAAATAAAATTGGTGGATTGCCATGGTTTCAGCTAACCTGAACACAACTAGCTAATCCCACAAAGACCTTCTGACAGAGCACGTTATACTAAAGGGCTTTCCCCATTTTGAGTCTCTCAGCCATCAACTCCCTTCTTTCTAACCTCCATCTTGCCCTCAACACGAATAAAACGGAGCTTCTACTTATCTCCCCCCATGCATCCCCCTCCCCCCTTACACCCAATACTACCAAACTCAACCTTCCCTCAACACAACCCTTTGTGAGAGACCCTGGAGTTATACTCGACCATCAATTAAGTATGAAGAATTACGTAAGCTCCATACTCAAATCCTGCTTCTTCAAACTTAATGTGCTCAAAAAACTTAGATCTCTCTTACACACCCAAGATTTCCGTACAGTTATCCAGGCCACCATCACATCCAAACTAGACTACTGTAATGCTTTACTCATAGGGCTCCCTTACTCTACTATCAAACCTCTGCAAATGTTACAACATGCTGCAGCGAGACTCATCGCAAACTCCCACAAATACGATCACATCACCCCCATCCTCAGAGACTTACATTGGCTCCCCATAGCATCACGCATTTACAAAAGCCTCACCATAATTCACAAATTGATTCACTCACAACTCCAACTGGTTAGACCTCCCATTTGCAACTCCCAAGTACAGTCGACCATCCAGAACAGCAAATTCAGGCACCCTATCTGTGCCCTCCTTGAAAATAGCCCATCTCTCCTCCACACGTGAGTGTGCCCTCTCGATTGCAGGTCCTACCCATTGGAACACATTACCACCCGACATACACCTTGAACCATGTATGAACAACTTTAAAAAGAAGCTAAAAACATGGTTGTTTCAACAAGCTTACCCAGAATAAAAAGCTATCACTCCATGCCAAAGTAGACCACACTACTTCTACCTCTTTCCTCATATTGAGGAACTATGTTTTATTATACTACCTTTCCTCACCTTGAGGAAACACTTTTTTTGTTATTCTATTTATTCTCAGCTATCTTTGTTACCCCCTCTCCCAGTTTGACTTCCCTGTTAAAATGTAATTTCCTAGCTTAACCTGGTCGATGTAAACCGACATGATGTCCACAACTAATGTATTTATTTATTTAACATTTTTTATATACCGGCATTCGTAGGACACATCATGTCGGTTCACAGTTAACTGAGAAGGAAATTACATTGAACAAGGGTGTTTAACTGGGAGAAATTGGGAAATAATTGGATAATAATTGGGTAATAAAGAACAAGGTAAATAGTGAAGTACAAGAGATAGCGTAAGCAAGCATGGATAACTTAATTGGAACAGTATGGATTAGATATGTTGCATATATTTTAAATTACATATGTAAACTTATTTACAAAATTGAGGGGGGAGGGAAAGGGGGGAGAATAGATGAGAAAGAGGAGGTAAAGATAAGAGAGGGCTTGATAAAGGTAAAGAAGGCAGGGAGGGAGAGGCTGTAGAGGCTAAGGAGGGGAGGGGGGGGAGTGGGAGGGGGGAGTGTGGGGGGAGCATGGGGTGTGCTGGAAAGGTTACCAGGGTGGGAAGGGCTGTATGGAGAATGCAGGTTCCTGCATGCGTGGGAGGCCTAGGGTTGGGAGGAGTTGGGGTAGGCCTGTTTAAACAGCCATGTTTTTATTCCTTTTTTGAAGTGGCTCAGGGATGGTTCTAGACGGAGTTTGGCCGGGAGGGAGTTCCAGAGGGAGGGGCCCACGATAGAGAAGGCTCTTTCCCTGGTGGCAGTGAGGTGCCGGTATATAAATGTTTTAAAATAAATAAATAAGTTTGGTTGAACAAAGTTACATTCTAATAAGTAAACAAGTTTTAAAATTATCCTGAATGCGGTTTAAGTCACACTAAATTGTAAGATACATTTCCAACATGTACCTCTCAAAATAAATTAAAATGAACTTAACATGCTATATACACTTTGCCTGTAAAACAGGGCTTCCCAAACCTGCCCTGAGGACCCCACAGCCAGTCGGTTTTTCAGAATATCCACAATGAATATGCAGGACATAAATGTGCATATACTGACTGTTCATGATATGCATGTTTATCTCCCTCATATTCATAGTGCATATCCTGAAAACCTGAATGGCTGTAGGGGTCCCCAGCACAGATTCGGGAAACCCTATTGCAAGATGTAACAAAGATGCAACAATAGCAAAGCCCTAATATATGAAAACTAGAACATACATGGTTAAGAAAGAATAAGCCACTAAAGAATGCTAAATCAATAAAACCTCATGTTGCTCCCAAAACTCCTAATAAAATATAGGTTTCCCCGTTCCTTTTTACCCTCAGAATCCCCTAACAGAAAGGCCCCGGTTCGGTCCAGTCATTACTGTCATGCACGCTTGCCCCCGACCGCAGGCGGGTCGCGCTTACCTCTCTCAAGGGAGTAATTAATCTCCACCTCGGACTTCACAAGCCCACCACCGAGCCGCACCAAAGCGCCGCCGCCAGCAGGAGGATTGCCGGCCACCACAAGCCCATCTCCCCCGGCTACTATGCAGAGCTCCGAATCCGCCCCAGCACGAACTACACGCTGCCAGAGACTGCCCCGCTTCCTCGTTTCAAATATACCACGTGCCCGCCCGGCGCCTGCGCGCTGAGCCTCACTTCCGGCTCGCCTAACCCCGCCCAGCCTGACGCCAGGTTACTATGGAGACCGCTGTAAAGCCTGGGCCTCCTAAAATGCCCCAGGCACTGAAGTATATGTAGTACGTCCTGTGCTCGTGGAGCTGGCATTATATTATATATTATTTACTCTCAAAGTATCAGGGTTGCCTGTTGTCACTGTTAAGTAATGTTTCTTAAAAAAAAAAGAAAGTAAAAATGACTGGCAATAGAAAAGAAACAAATAAAGATATGTGTGTAAAAATAATTTCATGCCAGTAAAAACATCATGGATAACAGGGGCTGTGGCTCTGCTAGGTTGTAGTATGTGGGAATCAAGACTTATGTCTTGGTGTAAATCTCTGCATAGTAAATCCAGCTATGCACAAAATGGAAATGGTCAACAATGTCAGTAAAAAAGTTGTCTAAAAATGTGGAAGAGAGTAAAAAGCAAAACAAAACATAAATTGGCAACCCTGCATGGTATACATTTTTATTAGCATCTTACACAATGTGTCCTCATAGGACAGCAACTACCTTTTTGGCCAAGTCATTCATCTCCAAATTTCAATGGTATCACAATGAGACAACCATAAAGTCATCAGAACTTCAGTCATTATGTAACCGTCTCTTTTTCGTCAGTAAGGAGGTCCAGACAACTGATCCGTAAAGATAGACTTTTATTGCCAGCAAGATGCAGCTAAGACAAAGGCTCAGTACAACTGCATGCCCCTCCCCTTCAGGAGCAGACTCTTATGCACTTTACAGTTCTTATCTTTTACACATGCGTTCTAAGCACTGCTGAGCGAGCATATTCCGGCTGAAGGGGCTACTGACCCCCTCCCTAGACACCCTGGAACTTTCGTGAAACTTCTCCCATGTTCTGCAGGAGAGGCTGCTGGGACTTGCAGTTCTGGAAAGGAATTCGCGAGTCTGCAGTAATACAGCCCATCACATAATACATCCATTGTTCTAATCTAGGTTACAGCAGTGAAAGCTTATCAGAGAATAAGAACAGCGAAGCCAAAAAAATGAAAATGTGCAATGTGCTGACAGAGAGTTTCTCAATGTCCTAAGTACAGCTGTATTGCAGACTGTAAGTAAACCCGTCATGAAGCAGGGAATTCTGGTACATGAAGTCCTTTGTCAGGTTGAAGCGTTCAGACTCCTTCATTCCCCCCTTTGATACTTATCATTCTCTATGAAAAGTATCACACCATCACAACGCAACTGTGGAACTGAAAGAAACAGAAACAAGAAAAATTAGCAATTTGAGTTCTCAGGGGGCCCTAATTTCCCAAACAGTCCGATGGTTTCTTCACGGGTTTGAGACGGATGGGCCCTAATGGCTCCACCCCCCTTTGTAGCCCGAACTTGTCATGTAAGGGAAGATGGCCCAGGATAAAACATGAGGATGGTTAAACAGGTTCTATAGGCTCAGAGGAATACATGTACAGTAACAGGAGCTGCGTGGCTGTTTTGCGTTCAGCAATGTCCTTCATCACCCGACGAAGGCGGTTTGAGCAAGAAAGGAATAATTCAGGGTCCTAAAAGACTAAACAGAATTAAACTGGCTGGGATAACAAACAAGCTCTTAAATCCATCGATCATGGAAAACCAACCACGGAATCCATTGGTCCAGTCTCATGCACTATTCCACTGCTCGACAGGGACGTGTGCCATCTTGACCATGCGATCAGTGATATCTTGGATAACCTTGCTTTGGTCATCTACCTGTAAACAACAATTGGAGAGGTTAAATGTTCCACAAACCCTCCTTCCTGGGCCAGAGGGTAATCTAAAACCAAACTATTCTGGTACACTGCAGTCATAATTTTGGTATTTTCTTTTGCCCAGAGTTTAAGAGCGAGAGCAGTCGTTGGTGATGAGCTCCAGGACTGCCTGAAGCCTGATTGTTCAGTTGTTTTCCCTCTATAATGCTCCATGCACTTGAATTGTAAGAAAGGCATATTTAGAGTCTGTATAGATATTTACAGTTTTTCTTCTGCCAACTGCAGAGCTCGAGTAAGAGCAATTAATTAAGCTTTTTGTGCAGACGTTCCTGGGGGAAAAGGTTGAGCCTCAATGATTTCATCTTCGGATACAACAGCATATCCAGCAGAACGTATCTCATGAATGATTTGGCTGTTCCCATCAGTGAATAAAGTCCAAGCTCCCTGCCAGGGTTGATCCCTCAGGTCTGGTCTACTGGAATGTATTGTAGTCATGACTTTTTCACAGTCATGGGCAACTGGTTCAGGTGCCGGCATAAGAGTGGCCGGTTTCAAGTTTTTGCTGTCCTGTATTTGAAGTTCAGGTGTTTCACACAGTAAGGCTTAATACTTGACGAGACGTGAATTAGTCATCCATTTTGGTCCATGGGTCTCTGGTAGTCCTTGAATAGTGTGGGGGGTCGTTACATTCAAGATTTGTCCAAAAGTTAATTTGACTGCTTCTGGAATTAGTAAGCATGCAGCCGCAATGCTTCGAAGACAACCTGGCCATCCTTTTGCAACATTGTCCATTCCTTTTGAGAGATATGCAACAGGTCGCTCCCATGAGCCTAGAGTTTGAGTCAATACCCCAATGGCCATGCCTTTCTTTTCATCGACGAATAGATGGAATGGTTTCATTACATCTGGCAATCCTAGAGCAGGTGGTTCAATCAAGGCATCTTTCAGTTGTTGTAAGCTTGTCAGTTCATGGGTTTCCCACTGAAAAGGCTGAGATTCTGCCTCCTTTCCCCGCAGCTTGTCGTACAGGGACTGGGCGATAACAGCGTAGTTAGCAATCCACAGCCTACAGTATCCTGCAGCTCCAAGGAACGCTCGGAGCTCTTTCTTGCAAGTGGGTACAGGTTGACCTCGTATTGAACTGGTACGGGATATTCCAAGGCAGCGGGTACCTTCCCGGATTTGGAATCCCAGGTATTCTACTTCCAATTCACAAATTTGCACCTTCTTTTTACTTGCACGGTATCCTTTTGAGTACAACGTCTTTAACAAGTGGAGTGTGGCTATAGCACATTCGTGATACGTTTCACGAAACAACAGAAGGTCATCCACATACTGTATTACTGGCCCATACGTGACTTGGTACATCTTCAAGTCTTTTGCCAGTTGCTCCCCGAACATCTTGGGTGAGTGCTTAAATCCTTGCGGTAAGCGAGTCCATGTGTACTGCTGCTTGAGTCCAGTTTGTGCATTTTCCCATGTGAAGGCAAAGATCTTCTGGCATTCTTCTGCTACTGGAACGGAGAAGAAAGCGTCTTTGAGGTCAATGACACTGTACCACTTGGAGGTAGGGGAAACTTGAGCCAAGATTGAGTATGGATTTGGTACAAGGGCTACTAGATCTGCTACTTGATTATTCACTTTCCGTAAATCTTGTACAGGTCGGTAGTCAGAAGAACCGGGTTTCTTTACGGGCAGTAGAGGGGTGTTCCAAGCAGATCGGATTCGCCTGAGAATTCCCAAATCATACAGTCTTTGCAGATGTATCTGGATTCCTTGCCTGGCCATATATGGAATGGGGTATTGAGGTTGATTAATCACCTGTGCATTCTGTTTCATCTCTATCCATCAGTTGTCTTCGTTTTTGTTGAGGGGGGTGTTGTTTTCATATCGATGTTCGATGGTTCGTTCGACTATGGGAAGATGTAGTCTCCATTCTTCTTGGAGGGGACAGATGAGTATCACTGGATGGTCCCCGAAGGAGGCTTTAACTTCCCCTGTTGGTTGAAATCTCAATGTGGTCTGAGGCTTACACAGCAGGTTCCATCCGATAAGGGATACCATGGTCCCGCCTACTTGTATACTTCATTCTTTCTGCAGAGGGGCAGTGAGTACCTGACCTGAGGCACCCACTATAGAAACAGTCTCTTTCGTCGGGGGGGCCGATTGGTGCAGTCATGACAGATCGTTGGCTTCTGACTCCAACAGGCCCCTGATTTTTGTTGTGTTACCTCATGGATCTCCACCAGAGGGTCAGTGGGGATTCTTCCCTCCCGATCTCTTCAGGCTGTATGCTCCTTGTCGCCTCCCACGCCATCTGCCAGTGGGGGTTGTCCAATCTCCTTCCTTCTCGGCCCCTTTGTGTCGGTGCAGGTCCATTTTTGTCGTTAGTATTCACTGCAGGGCTCCCGTATTTCTTTTGCCATTCTTCACAGTCTCTCTTCCAATGGCCTTCATTTTTGCAGTACGCACACTGATTCTTTCCCAAAGGGGGGTCTTGTTCCCCCTCCTCTTCGCGGTCTGCCATTGTCTTGGCTCCTTCCCGTCCCGAGTGTCCTCGAGAGCGGCGGCTAACAGTCACTTTCTCCTTCATGTCTCTACTTGCTTCTCTCTTTTCTCTTCCACTTCTCTATTTCCACATACTTGGTCTGCTATAGCTTTTAACTGGCTGAGGTTCATGCCCTCAAAGCCTTCGGCCTTCTGCAGGTTCTTTCGGATGTCAGGTCTATTATTAAGTTCCTGGTTGCAGGGACGGGCCCCTTTTCTTCTCTTCCTGATCCCTGTTCCCATACATCTCAAAATACGATGAAAAGATCACAGTCCATCTGGAAATTGAATAGGTGACCTGCGCCTGGAGGCAAATCAATTCTGACGAGGCTGAGAAGCTGCAAAACATTGCTTCCTTCATACTTGTAAGTTTGGCATTGGGTTAATTCAATAAAGTCAACCTGGATCTGCAGGCAAGGATCCAGGGGGGGCGCTTTAGGTGTGCAGGAGTGATGATCAAACCCTTGGAAGCCTTGTACCAATTACATTGCAAACACTAAGAACATATGGTAATAGCCAGAGCCCAGCCCTCACCAGTGGTAAAAGAACATAATTGTACAAGGTATATACACTGGGTGAATAGAACTAACTCCTCTATAAGTACTATATCATTTAATTCAAAAAGAGGATAGCATATATCTTTTAATCATTTATTGATACAAAACTTCATTAATTAATTTCAAAAATGTGTCCAATTTAAAACAACACACACATCCCTACACACTCATACCTTAAAAAAATACATTTCAAGGAAGGTACACATAAAAACCCTTTTGATACCCGTAATAACTTGATGCAAGAACCATTATACCCTGTGGGAAAAACCCACTTACAGTCTATTTGTACACATTTATCTACGACGAACGAACTCCTCGAGTGTCTCCTTCCTTCTTGACGCTATGTTTGAAATTATGTCTGGCTTGTCTCGATGTAATCAACCCCAACAAGCGGCCCCTGTTTCGCAATCGTTTGCTTCCTCAGGGGGAAAAACCTCTGAGAAAACCAAACGAAACATAACATTAAAAATCAGGACACATTCCCATATTGCAATTCTGTTTCAACATAATTACAAAAACTCAAACAATCCCAAACCATTACCACCTCAACACTTACCCGACCAGAACTCTTCTGTGCTCACTTTCAACCTGAATCTCAAACCGTCTCCTGTGCTCACTTTCAACCTGAATGTCAAACCGTCTCCAACGCGGTCTTTTTCATATCGAGTGTAATATTGTAACAAGGGAATTCCATCTGTAACATATCCATGTTTATGACTATAAGGTACTATGATTTCAAAACTCCTACATTATTCCATTATACCCCTATTGAAACTCACATACCTTACAAACATTTTTTCAATCTCTCTTCAGCGGCAAAAAACGCCCAAAGGTGAACCACCCTCTTACGCTGCGTCAAAGAATGTTAACCCTATACTGACACCTCAAAGCTTTATTGTGCCGCGTCGGCCACCACTCCCTTCTACGTCTCTTCAACGTCAAAAACGCACAAAGATAAACCACCCTCTTGCACTGCGTCAATGTGTTAACAATTCCAAGTTTCATTATACCGCGTCGGCAACCTCTCCCATCTACATTCTTAGTTTTAAAAAAACGTGTATACGCAACCACGCCCCCCACCGGATCAAAACAAACAACAACTATGCACCCTCTCCTATTAATTCAAACAGCGTAATGGGGAACAAAACCTTCAGTATCACTGGCAAAATGAAGTATCTGCCCTACTACATTAAAAAAAATGCTCCTTCAACTATAAACCTCGGCAACCTGCCTTACTCCATTGCCCAATCCTCAGGTATAAATCCACAACACCCCTCATTTAAGATATCCATAGTATAGCATAGGATCCAAAATAAAAAACGCTCTAAAAGCAAGCCTGCCACTCAATTTCAGCGTTTAAACCAGTCGGCAACAAAGTCTGCCACTTAAATATACATTGTTGTTCCCATTTAATCAATAAACGATGCACATCACCCTCTTTGCTGACACATTGTCTTATAACAAAGTATCTAACATCTTCCACAGTATGTCCCATCTGTAGCCAATGTGTTACCAATGGGGCAAATTCCTTTTTTGTTCTGATGCAACTTTTATGTTCTATTATCCTCTGTCTGATGGCTCTCGTTGTGTGGCCAATGTATATCATGTCGCAAGGGCAAACTATTGCATAAACCACTTGCTCAGAAGAGCATGTATAACAACCTCGCAATTCATATGGGACCGACAACGTTTTACATCGATATTGTTTAATTAGTAAAACGTTATTGCATACAGAACAATGTCCACACTGGAACTGACCCATGACAGTAGTGTCTATGTCCACTGGTTTTCTGTGTTTCAATCGTTGTCTTAAATTTCTACCCTTCTTGGTAGCAAATATAGGTGGCTCAGAAAAACCCGGTAATGCCGATATGATCCTCCATTGTCTCTTAATACTCTGTTTAATGGCTGTAGTTTTCGTGGAATATGGAAGGGTGCATACCACTCTGGAAATCTTATCTTTGACCTGCACTGATAACAAATTATCACGATTAGCAAACAATCCCCTTTTATACGCTTTCTTGATGATTCTTTTACTATAACCCCTCTCCACAAAGCGGTTGGATAACTCTTGAGCTTTGACTTTGTACTCCTCCACAGAGGAGCACAACCGTCTATATCTAAGGAATTGACCTGCTGGGATGTTCTCTTTTAACCTACGGGGATGAAAACTCTTCGCATGGAGTAAGGTGTTCCTATCTGTGGGTTTCTTGAAAACTGATGTCTCAAAGTGATTCCTACATCTAGTGATGGCTATATCCAAAAATGGTACCTTCATTCTATCTTTCACAAATGTGAACTGTAAGTTGACATCACACCTATTCATATAATGGCAAAATTCAGCTAATGACTCATCGTCACCGGTCCATATAAAGAACAGGTCATCAATATACCGCTTCCAGGTTGTAATCTGGGTAAAAAAGTCAGAGGAATATATGTGTGAATCTTCATATCGGGCTACATACAGCCCCGCTACAGTTGGTGCTAAAGGGGATCCCATAGGGATACCCCTCACCTGTTTATAGTAAACCCCCTCGAACCGGAAATAACTCTCAGTTAACACAAGCTTAACCAGTTGCATTAACAATTTATGTTTCCGATAAGAAAAACCCATATCGTCCAAGATGGTTCTTACTATCGAAACCGCCTCTGACTGCGGTATGTTGGTATAAAGGGATGAGATGTCGGCTGTAACCAACCATTGTGCTGTGGATGCCAATGTATCAGTTAAGCTGGATAAAAAATCCATGGAGTCCCTCACATAAGACTGTACCTGAATAATTTTTGCTTGAAGTAAGCTATCAATGTATTTAGCTATGGGCTCAAAAATGGACCCAATGCCCGACACTATAGGCCTGCCCGGAGGCCGCTCCAAAGATTTATGAATCTTAGGGACCGTGTAAAAATACGGCACAGAAGGATGTGCTTGAAACAACCATTTAAATTCCTGTTTAGAAATAACTCGCTCTTTTAAGGCCTGATCTAATAATTCCTTAATTCTAATACATAATATGCCTGTAGGGTCCTGCCCCAAAACAATGTATGTGGAAGTGTCCATTAATTGTTGTAATGCTTCTTCTTGATACAAAACAGCATCTAAAACAACAACAGCTCCTCCCTTGTCCGCTGCAGTTATAACTATAGAGGAATCAGATTGTAATTCACCAATCGCTTCATATTCCACTCTACTCAAATTGTATTTGAGGATTTCTTGTTCAGATTCAATCTGAACCAAATCGTCCAATACTAAATGTTCAAAAGCAACTATAAGCGGATGTGGAGGGACCGGAGGCATCCAAGTGGATACACGATATAATTTTTTATCAGACTCATTATCAATATCTCTAGGGCCAAAAAAGTCCCTCAATCTAATGCGCCTAAAAAATCTCTGCAATTCTACTCTAGTATCAAAAGGGGCATGTCTCTCCGACGGAACAAAGGTCATTCCTTTACTCAAAACTGATATCATTTCCTTGGATAATCTTTTATTGGAGATATTAATAACTATATTAGCATCTTTCTCCACATTATCCCTCAATAACGTCGATGTCGATGGATCCCCCCCTTTTGTAAATTTCTTTGTCCTGTATCTCCTTGTGTCTGTTTCATCTGTGAGCGTAAAAAAGGCACTCGCTGATTACCATCCCCAGATACAGCTCTTTCCCCCGATCCTGTTTGAAATGTAACCCTCCTAGGTGGAATCTCTTCCCCTGATTTATCATCATCGGAAGAGTCTCCAGAGGATGAAAAGCCGGCTCGTGGTCTGGCATTGTATTTTTTACCCTTTTGCATCCAAGCATACACATACCCCTGGGTATAATCCCTCTCATCCCTGTAATATTTACTCAGTTTAACCTTTTTTATCTCTTCTCTAAAGGTGTCCAACTGTTTTTGGTAGTCCTCTAACTGTACATCATAACCCTCAGTAGGGCATGAACTGGCTATACTCTGTAATTCCTTAGAAGCCGATTCATTAATCTCAACCACTTCCTCCTTAATGTATGAAATAGTGAGCAGCATAAGATCGTATGAACACTTGCTTAGTATAGCGTTCCATTTAGCCACAAAATTATCATTGTTTGAATAAAACGAGGGTGCTTTGTTCATTCTCAATCCGCGCGGTATGCGCTTCACGTGGCAATATTCTGAGAGGGTCTTTGCATGCAACTCCATGCGTATCAATTTCTTACTCAACTTCATATAAGACTCCCAATCCGCCTCCACCACTGGCTCCACTGTCTCTGAATCAAGTAAACGCAACCCTGACAGAATATCCTGAGCCGCCTGGTCTGTGAAGCTCCACATGGAGTCCTCCATGTTATAACCCACCCAAAAGGTTAGGTAACCGTACAAGGTATATACACTGGGTGAATAGAACTAACTCCTCTATAAGTACTATATCATTTAATTAAAAAAGAGGATAGCATATATCTTTTAATCATTTATTGATACAAAACTTCATTAATTAATTTCAAAAATGTGTCCAATTTAAAACAACACACACATCCCTACACACTCATACCTTAAAAAAATACATTTCAAGGAAGGTACACATAAAAACCCTTTTGATACCCGTAATAACTTGATGCAAGAACCATTATACCCTGTGGGAAAAACCCACTTACAGTCTATTTGTACACATTTATCTACGACGAACGAACTCCTCGAGTGTCTCCTTCCTTCTTGACGCTATGTTTGAAATTATGTCTGGCTTGTCTCGATGTAATCAGCCCCAACAAGCGGCCCCTGTTTCGCAATCGTTTGCTTCCTCAGGGGGAAAAACCTCTGAGAAAACCAAACGAAACATAACATTAAAAATCAGGACACATTCCCATATTGCAATTCTGTTTCAACATAATTACAAAAACTCAAACAATCCCAAACCATTACCACCTCAACACTTACCCGACCAGAACTCTTCTGTGCTCACTTTCAACCTGAATCTCAAACCGTCTCCTGTGCTCACTTTCAACCTGAATGTCAAACCGTCTCCAACGCAGTCTTTTTCATATCGAGTGTAATATTGTAACAAGGGAATTCCATCTGTAACATATCCATGTTTATGACTATAAGGTACTATGATTTCAAAACTCCTACATTATTCCATTATACCCCTATTGAAACTCACATACCTTACAAACATTTTTTCAATCTCTCTTCAGCGGCAAAAAACGCCCAAAGGTGAACCACCCTCTTACGCTGCGTCAAAGAATGTTAACCCTATACTGACACCTCAAAGCTTTATTGTGCCGCGTCGGCCACCACTCCCTTCTACGTCTCTTCAACGTCAAAAACGCACAAAGATAAACCACCCTCTTGCACTGCGTCAATGTGTTAACAATTCCAAGTTTCATTATACCGCGTCGGCAACCTCTCCCATCTACATTCTTAGTTTAAAAAAAACGTGTATACGCAACCACGCCCCCCACCGGATCAAAACAAACAACAACTATGCACCCTCTCCTATTAATTCAAACAGCGTAATGGGGAACAAAACCTTCAGTATCACTGGCAAAATGAAGTATCTGCCCTACTACATTCAAAAAAATGCTCCTTCAACTATAAACCTCGGCAACCTGCCTTACTCCATTGCCCAATCCTCAGGTATAAATCCACAACACCCCTCATTTAAGATATCCATAGTATAGCATAGGATCCAAAATAAAAAACGCTCTAAAAGCAAGCCTGCCACTCAATTTCAGCGTTTAAACCAGTCGGCAACAAAGTCTGCCACTTAAATATACATTGTTGTTCCCATTTAATCAATAAACGATGCACATCACCCTCTTTGCTGACACATTGTCTTATAACAAAGTATCTAACATCTTCCACAGTATGTCCCATCTGTAGCCAATGTGTTACCAATGGGGCAAATTCCTTTTTTGTTCTGATGCAACTTTTATGTTCTATTATCCTCTGTCTGATGGCTCTCGTTGTGTGGCCAATGTATATCATGTCGCAAGGGCAAACTATTGCATAAACCACTTGCTCAGAAGAGCATGTATAACAACCTCGCAATTCATATGGGACCGACAACGTTTTACATCGATATTGTTTAATTAGTAAAACGTTATTGCATACAGAACAATGTCCACACTGGAACTGACCCATGACAGTAGTGTCTATGTCCACTGGTTTTCTGTGTTTCAATCGTTGTCTTAAATTTCTACCCTTCTTGGTAGCAAATATAGGTGGCTCAGAAAAACCCGGTAATGCTGATATGATCCTCCATTGTCTCTTAATACTCTGTTTAATGGCTGTAGTTTTCGTGGAATATGGAAGGGTGCATACCACTCTGGAAATCTTATCTTTGACCTGCACTGATAACAAATTATCACGATTAGCAAACAATCCCCTTTTATACGCTTTCTTGATGATTCTTTTACTATAACCCCTCTCCACAAAGCGGTTGGATAACTCTTGAGCTTTGACTTTGTACTCCTCCACAGAGGAGCACAACCGTCTATATCTAAGGAATTGACCTGCTGGGATGTTCTCTTTTAACCTACGGGGATGAAAACTCTTCGCATGGAGTAAGGTGTTCCTATCTGTGGGTTTCTTGAAAACTGATGTCTCAAAGTGATTCCTACATCTAGTGATGGCTATATCCAAAAATGGTACCTTCATTCTATCTTTCACAAATGTGAACTGTAAGTTGACATCACACCTATTCATATAATGGCAAAATTCAGCTAATGACTCATCGTCACCGGTCCATATAAAGAACAGGTCATCAATATACCGCTTCCAGGTTGTAATCTGGGTAAAAAAGTCAGAGGAATATATGTGTGAATCTTCATATCGGGCTACATACAGCCCCGCTACAGTTGGTGCTAAAGGGGATCCCAAAGGGATACCCCTCACCTGTTTATAGTAAACCCCCTCGAACCGGAAATAACTCTCAGTTAACACAAGCTTAACCAGTTGCATTAACAATTTATGTTTCCGATAAGAAAAACCCATATCGTCCAAGATGGTTCTTACTATCGAAACCGCCTCTGACTGCGGTATGTTGGTATAAAGGGATGAGATGTCGGCTGTAACCAACCATTGTGCTGTGGATGCCAATGTATCAGTTAAGCTGGATAAAAAATCCATGGAGTCCCTCACATAAGACTGTACCTGAATAATTTTTGCTTGAAGTAAGCTATCAATGTATTTAGCTATGGGCTCAAAAATGGACCCAATGCCCGACACTATAGGCCTGCCCGGAGGCCGCTCCAAAGATTTATGAATCTTAGGGACCGTGTAAAAATACGGCACAGAAGGATGTGCTTGAAACAACCATTTAAATTCCTGTTTAGAAATAACTCGCTCTTTTAAGGCCTGATCTAATAATTCCTTAATTCTAATACATAATATGCCTGTAGGGTCCTGCCCCAAAACAATGTATGTGGAAGTGTCCATTAATTGTTGTAATGCTTCTTCTTGATACAAAACAGCATCTAAAACAACAACAGCTCCTCCCTTGTCCGCTGCAGTTATAACTATAGAGGAATCAGATTGTAATTCACCAATCGCTTCATATTCCACTCTACTCAAATTGTATTTGAGGATTTCTTGTTCAGATTCAATCTGAACCAAATCGTCCAATACTAAATGTTCAAAAGCAACTATAAGCGGATGTGGAGGGACCGGAGGCATCCAAGTGGATACACGATATAATTTTTTATCAGACTCATTATCAATATCTCTAGGGCCAAAAAAGTCCCTCAATCTAATGCGCCTAAAAAATCTCTGCAATTCTACTCTAGTATCAAAAGGGGCATGTCTCTCCGACGGAACAAAGGTCATTCCTTTACTCAAAACTGATATCATTTCCTTGGATAATCTTTTATTGGAGATATTAATAACTATATTAGCATCTTTCTCCACATTATCCCTCAATAACGTCGATGTCGATGGATCCCCCCCTTTTGTAAATTTCTTTGTCCTGTATCTCCTTGTGTCTGTTTCATCTGTGAGCGTAAAAAAGGCACTCGCTGATTACCATCCCCAGATACAGCTCTTTCCCCCGATCCTGTTTGAAATGTAACCCTCCTAGGTGGAATCTCTTCCCCTGATTTATCATCATCGGAAGAGTCTCCAGAGGATGAAAAGCCGGCTCGTGGTCTGGCATTGTATTTTTTACCCTTTTGCATCCAAGCATACACATACCCCTGGGTATAATCCCTCTCATCCCTGTAATATTTACTCAGTTTAACCTTTTTTATCTCTTCTCTAAAGGTGTCCAACTGTTTTTGGTAGTCCTCTAACTGTACATCATAACCCTCAGTAGGGCATGAACTGGCTATACTCTGTAATTCCTTAGAAGCCGATTCATTAATCTCAACCACTTCCTCCTTAATGTATGAAATAGTGAGCAGCATAAGATCGTATGAACACTTGCTTAGTATAGCGTTCCATTTAGCCACAAAATTATCATTGTTTGAATAAAACGAGGGTGCTTTGTTCATTCTCAATCCGCGCGGTATGCGCTTCACGTGGCAATATTCTGAGAGGGTCTTTGCATGCAACTCCATGCGTATCAATTTCTTACTCAACTTCATATAAGACTCCCAATCCGCCTCCACCACTGGCTCCACTGTCTCTGAATCAAGTAAACGCAACCCTGACAGAATATCCTGAGCCGCCTGGTCTGTGAAGCTCCACATGGAGTCCTCCATGTTATAACCCACCCAAAAGGTTAGGTAACCGTACAAGGTATATACACTGGGTGAATAGAACTAACTCCTCTATAAGTACTATATCATTTAATTCAAAAAGAGGATAGCATATATCTTTTAATCATTTATTGATACAAAACTTCATTAATTAATTTCAAAAATGTGTCCAATTTAAAACAACACACACATCCCTACACACTCATACCTTAAAAAAATACATTTCAAGGAAGGTACACATAAAAACCCTTTTGATACCCGTAATAACTTGATGCAAGAACCATTATACCCTGTGGGAAAAACCCACTTACAGTCTATTTGTACACATTTATCTACGACGAACGAACTCCTCGAGTGTCTCCTTCCTTCTTGACGCTATGTTTGAAATTATGTCTGGCTTGTCTCGATGTAATCAACCCCAACAAGCGACCCCTGTTTCGCAATCGTTTGCTTCCTCAGGGGGAAAAACCTCTGAGAAAACCAAACGAAACATAACATTAAAAATCAGGACACATTCCCATATTGCAATTCTGTTTCAACATAATTACAAAAACTCAAACAATCCCAAACCATTACCACCTCAACACTTACCCGACCAGAACTCTTCTGTGCTCACTTTCAACCTGAATCTCAAACCGTCTCCTGTGCTCACTTTCAACCTGAATGTCAAACCGTCTCCAACGCGGTCTTTTTCATATCGAGTGTAATATTGTAACAAGGGAATTCCATCTGTAACATATCCATGTTTATGACTATAAGGTACTATGATTTCAGAACTCCTACATTATTCCATTATACCCCTATTGAAACTCACATACCTTACAAACATTTTTTCAATCTCTCTTCAGCGGCAAAAAACGCCCAAAGGTGAACCACCCTCTTACGCTGCGTCAAAGAATGTTAACCCTATACTGACACCTCAAAGCTTTATTGTGCCGCGTCGGCCACCACTCCCTTCTACGTCTCTTCAACGTCAAAAACGCACAAAGATAAACCACCCTCTTGCACTGCGTCAATGTGTTAACAATTCCAAGTTTCATTATACCGCGTCGGCAACCTCTCCCATCTACATTCTTAGTTTAAAAAAAACGTGTATACGCAACCACGCCCCCCACCGGATCAAAACAAACAACAACTATGCACCCTCTCCTATTAATTCAAACAGCGTAATGGGGAACAAAACCTTCAGTATCACTGGCAAAATGAAGTATCTGCCCTACTACATTCAAAAAAATGCTCCTTCAACTATAAACCTCGGCAACCTGCCTTACTCCATTGCCCAATCCTCAGGTATAAATCCACAACACCCCTCATTTAAGATATCCATAGTATAGCATAGGATCCAAAATAAAAAACGCTCTAAAAGCAAGCCTGCCACTCAATTTCAGTGTTTTACTAATTAAACAATATCGATGTAAAACGTTGTCGGTCCCATATGAATTGCGAGGTTGTTATACATGCTCTTCTGAGCAAGTGGTTTATGCAATAGTTTGCCCTTGCGACATGATATACATTGGCCACACAACGAGAGCCATCAGACAGAGGATAATAGAACATAAAAGTTGCATCAGAACAAAAAAGGAATTTGCCCCATTGGTAACACATTGGCTACAGATGGGACATACTGTGGAAGATGTTAGATACTTTGTTATAAGACAATGTGTCAGCAAAGAGGGTGATGTGCATCGTTTATTGATTAAATGGGAACAACAATGTATATTTAAGTGGCAGACTTTGTTGCCGACTGGTTTAAACGCTGAAATTGAGTGGCAGGCTTGCTTTTAGAGCGTTTTTTATTTTGGATCCTATGCTATACTATGGATATCTTAAATGAGGGGTGTTGTGGATTTATACCTGAGGATTGGGCAATGGAGTAAGGCAGGTTGCCGAGGTTTATAGTTGAAGGAGCATTTTTTTGAATGTAGTAGGGCAGATACTTCATTTTGCCAGTGATACTGAAGGTTTTGTTCCCCATTACGCTGTTTGAATTAATAGGAGAGGGTGCATAGTTGTTGTTTGTTTTGATCCGGTGGGGGGCGTGGTTGCGTATACACGTTTTTTTTAAACTAAGAATGTAGATGGGAGAGGTTGCCGACGCGGTATAATGAAACTTGGAATTGTTAACACATTGACGCAGTGCAAGAGGGTGGTTTATCTTTGTGCGTTTTTGACGTTGAAGAGACGTAGAAGGGAGTGGTGGCCGACGCGGCACAATAAAGCTTTGAGGTGTCAGTATAGGGTTAACATTCTTTGACGCAGCGTAAGAGGGTGGTTCACCTTTGGGCGTTTTTTGCCGCTGAAGAGAGATTGAAAAAATGTTTGTAAGGTATGTGAGTTTCAATAGGGGTATAATGGAATAATGTAGGAGTTTTGAAATCATAGTACCTTATAGTCATAAACATGGATATGTTACAGATGGAATTCCCTTGTTACAATATTACACTCGATATGAAAAAGACCGCGTTGGAGACGGTTTGACATTCAGGTTGAAAGTGAGCACAGGAGACGGTTTGAGATTCAGGTTGAAAGTGAGCACAGAAGAGTTCTGGTCGGGTAAGTGTTGAGGTGGTAATGGTTTGGGATTGTTTGAGTTTTTGTAATTATGTTGAAACAGAATTGCAATATGGGAATGTGTCCTGATTTTTAATGTTATGTTTCGTTTGGTTTTCTCAGAGGTTTTTCCCCCTGAGGAAGCAAACGATTGCGAAACAGGGGCCGCTTGTTGGGGTTGATTACATCGAGACAAGCCAGACATAATTTCAAACATAGCGTCAAGAAGGAAGGAGACACTCGAGGAGTTCGTTCGTCGTAGATAAATGTGTACAAATAGACTGTAAGTGGGTTTTTCCCACAGGGTATAATGGTTCTTGCATCAAGTTATTACGGGTATCAAAAGGGTTTTTATGTGTACCTTCCTTGAAATGTATTTTTTTAAGGTATGAGTGTGTAGGGATGTGTGTGTTGTTTTAAATTGGACACATTTTTGAAATTAATTAATGAAGTTTTGTATCAATAAATGATTAAAAGATATATGCTATCCTCTTTTTGAATTAAATGAAAAAGAACATAATTGCAATATATATATATACAAGCCGTTAAGCCCGTTAAAACGGGCTACATCCCTCTGTCTCTCACCTCCCCCTCATTCTCTCTCCCCTCACTCTTCACCACCCCCTACCTCCCTCCTTCACACTCACCCACTCCTCCCCACCCTCCCTCTCCTCCCACTCAGTCCCTCCCTCCCACTCAGTCTCACTCACTCCCACCCCCCTCTCTCCCTCCCTCCTCTATCCCTCTCACTCAGTCCCACTCACTCCCTCCCCCCACCACTCAGTCCCTCCCCCCCTCCCTCAGTCCCACTGACTCCCCCCTCTCCCTCTCACTCAGTCCCACTCCCTCCCTCCCCCCCTCTCACACTCCCACTCCCTCCCTCTCACTCAGTCCCACTCCCTCTCCCTCTCTCTCCTCCCCTCTCACTCAGTCCCTCCCTCTCTCTCTCCTCCCTCACTGCTGCCGCCCGTCTTCGCCGCTGCGGCCTTGACTCTCACCTCTCCCTCATTCTCACTCTCCCCTCCCTCCCAGCCCCTCCCTCTCACTCAGTCCGTCCCTCCCAGCCCCTCCCCCTCACTCAATCCCTCCCTCCCAGCCCCTCCCCCTCACTCAATCCCTCCCTCCCACTCAGTCCCTCCCTCCCACTCAGTCCCTCCCTCCCACTCTCACTCAGTCCCTCCCTCTCTCCTGGCCGCTGCCGCTACCGCTACCTGCCGCTACCGCTACTGCCGCCCGCTACCCGCTACCGCCGCCGCCCGCCGCCGCCGCTACCGCTACCACCGCCCGCCGCCGCTATCGCCGCCGCCGCCCGCTGCCGCTACCGCCCGCTGCCGCTACCGCAGGTGCCGCCACCCGCTACCGCTACCGCCGCCGCCCGCTGCCGCTATCGCCGCCGCCGCCCGCTGCCGCTATCGCCGCCGCCGCCATGTTGTTTTTTTTTTGACGCTGCCTAAGAACGACGTGCTCGCCCGCACATGCGCAGTAGAGCTGCTCTCTACTGCGCATTTGCGGGCACGTCGGTCAAGCTTCGTTTATTAGATAGGATGTGTGTGTGTGTGCTACTACTTTATCATTTGGGCCGACTCATATTTGCTCTTGTTCCTAATCTTGCATAGTGGCCCCTTTTCTTGCCCACAACTTCCAATAATCCTTATCTTGCGCCTGCCACTGAATCAAAATTTTTAATATTAAGTCTTTGTTTTCTCCGTTTTTGTTTTTGTTTTTGTTTTTTTACAAACGGCATCCTGTAATTCCCACAGTCAGCGCTGTACATGCTTGGCTGTCTTATCTTGCCAGTTCCTTAAAACAGGGAGTAGCTCTGCATATTTAACTACTGCTAGCCAAAGAAGCAACAAGAAAAACTTTAACAAAGAACCCATTCTTAATCATTTCTCTAAATTTCCCAGAGACAGCTTCAAAATAAACTGCGTCAGCAAAAGAGAGTTCATATTTTATCATGCGTTCCAATGTAACTTTTAAATAACAGATAATATATAGGAGACAAGTAAGAACAATAATTAACATGGTATTAGAGAATAATTGACTAACCTGTGGATGTATCGAGTGAAGGCGCAATGAATTTGCTGCTATAAAATGTCTTAAAAATAGCCTGCATCATAAGGCACTAAATGATTTGTAAGGGACCCTTGGTTCTAGTATTTCTTTGCAAGTAGCAATCCTTTGTCAGATTACAGACAGTTTTAGCAAGGACCTTGGAGAATAAATTTAATCAGCAGAAACTCGGAGCTACAATTTCTTTTAATTAACATACCACAATTCTATCTTTATTCACATACGCACACCATCAACTAACTTTCAATAATGTTCTGTTAAAACAAACGAAACAATTTTCATTCACCCAGGCTAGCCAAATGTCCCTTTTTTTTTTTTCTTCCTTTCTCTTCTCTCTCTGGCTCGATCCCCTCCTCTCTCCTGTAAGTATCTCTGCCGTTAACCCTTAACTGCCATCAAGTTCTAAACTTCAACACCAGTAAATGCATTCTCAGTAATCAAATCAGTATTTTAACTTAACACTGTACATTAATTTGTTGTATAGTAGTCTTGTGCAGCATCTGTAAACCAAAACTCTTCTTATTAGGGTTTAAAACAATTAAAAAAATCCCTGGTACATGTGCTTGCAATTCACAGATAGCAGTTATCAAAAGAAATAATGCATTTGATCACAAAAAGAAATTTGTCTAACCGATCTACCACAGTAGAATTTTTTTTTTTTTTTTTTTTTCAGGTACCTTACAGACAGACAGACACTGGGGACTTCCGGTTCCCCATTTTGCGTACTTGAGTTACCATTATGAGGGCGGCTCCCTCTACTAGCTTCTTTGCCCACGACGGAGGATTTTCAATAACTGCGATCCACCCGGTTATGTATGGTATATCCTCAGGGCAAACCGGGTTCCCTTCTCGTATGACTATTTTATGGACCTGTGTGGCCGTTTGGAAATTAAAAGTTCCTGTAGGAGGCCAATTTACACAGAAACCGGGCCATTTATGGGTGCATCGTTGAATCATTCTGGGTTTTGTACATTTATGTTCATCGAACACTTCGCTATAGTGTTCCGTCATGACTTTTAACGGAGTCGACCCGCTCCCTCCCCTTAGGATAGAGTTCACAGACAAGGGAGGGAAGGGAAGACGGATAGGTAAGGGGTCCGTATCCGTCAGACACAAAGGGTCACAATTGCCCCGACTAGAACTGCGAGGCCATTCACTCTCTTTCACACAACAAGAAACCTATTCCCACTATCGTATACGTTACTTATTATTTCCAGACAGATTATCCGCGTGGTCTTCGGAGCGTAATTCCTACTAACACACTGCGTGGGGTGTGATCAAGGCCCCCTCGGTCAGCCAGAAAAGACCGGGCTATTTCCTGAGCTAGCTAGTCTTTACTTATTTCCATATTCCCAGAATACTCGCCTGCAGGGGTCTTCCGATCGTCATGAAAGCCTTCTTCCCGGATCATCAATCCAGAGGTCCTGGCAGAATTTCTGTGGAACGATCCCCTTAGAAACCTGATCGCTGAACTCAGCGGTGGCCACTCACCAGGTGTATCAGGGGGACTGCTCCGCCACCAAACTACCGGACCTTCTGGAGAGCTAAAATAGCGTCTCCGGTACCTCCTGGCTGAGCTCGCCAATGTAACCGTCTCTTTTTCGTCAGTAAGGAGGTCCAGACAACTGATCCGTAAAGATAGACTTTTATTGCCAGCAAGATGCAGCTAAGACAAAGGCTCAGTACAACTGCATGCCCCTCCCCTTCAGGAGCAGACTCTTATGCACTTTACAGTTCTTATCTTTTACACATGCGTTCTAAGCACTGCTGAGCGAGCATATTCCGGCTGAAGGGGCTACTGACCCCCTCCCTAGACACCCTGGAACTTTCGTGAAACTTCTCCCATGTTCTGCAGGAGAGGCTGCTGGGACTTGCAGTTCTGGAAAGGAATACGCGAGTCTGCAGTAATACAGCCCATCACATAATACATCCATTGTTCTAATCTAGGTTACAGCAGTGAAAGCTTATCAGAGAATAAGAACAGCGAAGCCAAAAAAATGAAAATGTGCAATGTGCTGACAGAGAGTTTCTCAATGTCCTAATTACAGCTGTATTGCAGACTGTAAGTAAACCCGTCATGAAGCAGGGAATTCTGGTACATGAAGTCCTTTGTCAGGTTGAAGCGTTCAGACTCCTTCAATTAGTGTTAATAGTTCAGCGGATTATGAGAGGTACACATCACAATACCGTTTTATCTTCTTCTCTGAAATTACAGCAAATAATAGCAGAGCCACCGTAGCTAGCTTAAGGCCAATAATGCCTCGGCAATAGGCGCTATCTATCCACCAGGAGCACCTCTGAGTGAAAACTATTGGCCTCCTCCTCCCTCCCCCTGCCCTGGCAGCAAACAGTAGTGTGGTTTGCGGGGCCTTGAAAACCATCAACCTCCTCTTCCCTCCCTGCCACCCTGATAGTGCAGAACAGCACGGCCCACACTCCTCATCTCTCCCCGCCCCAGCAACGAACAGCAGAGTGGCCTGCTGCGCAGTGAAAAATATCAGCCGCCTCCTCTTCCCTCCCTGCTCTCCTTGATAGTGCAGAGCAATGCGGCCCACTGGGCCGCAAAAAGCATTGGCCTCCTATCCTTTCCCAGCCCAGAATGAGGATTAGCACAGTGGGGCCTAAAGGAGCAGCAATGAAGAGCAGTGTGGGCCACCCGATGCCAAGAAGCATTGATCTTCCTCCCAATGCTGCAGCACATCTGGAGGCTAGAAGAAAGTGAGAGAAATATGAGCATGTGTGAATGATTAAACATGTGAAAGAATGTATGAGCACGTGTGCATAAGACTGAGCATGTGAAAGAGCCTATGAGCATGTGTATAACTGAGCAAGTGAGAGAGCGCATGTGAGTGTGTGTGACTGAGCACATGAGAGTGACTGAACAAGCGAGTATGTGTGTGTATATGACTGAGTATGAGAGAGAGCAAGTGAGCAAATGCATGTGTGTATTATTGAGAATGAGCAAACAAAACAAGTGTGTGTGTGTGTGTGTGCGTGAGTTTATATATGATTGAGCATGTGAGAGTGAAAGAGTGTGTATGTGTATATGATTGAGCAAGTGTGAGAGAAAGTTTGTATACAACAACCTCCACCCCTCTCCCTGCTAATCCTTGACAATCTCAGGTCATCTGGAAATCAAAATTTCCCAGGGGGTTTTGCATCCTTATTAGTTTTAATTATTGGGTGTTATTTGATGTATCAGCTCCTTTTAAATATTTTATTGACATTTAGAAATGGATAGAGATGAGTTTTTAATTATTGAATGTTCACCTTCCATTGCCTCAGGTACAAAGTGAGATTGTAAACTCTCTGGAGCAGGGAAGTGCCTGCTGTAACTGATTATAATGTGCCCTGAGCTCAGATTTAGAAAGGGAAATAAAATTAAAAAAAAAAATTACCAGTAGCTGCAACTGAGACAGCCAAGGGATTTCTGATTGCCTGAACATGATGTATATGGTAAGCAGCAGGAGATCCCTGAGGGTACTAGGCCATGCATAAGAAAAAAAAATGTTTTATTTTTCTAATTTAAATCGGGGGACTATAAGACCTGTGTGGTCTGCCTGCTTTACTTCCTAGTACTCTTTTTTCTTTCATTTCTTCACATCATAAGAACATAAGATATGCCATACTGGGTCAGACCAAGGGTCCATCAAGCCCAGAATCCTGTTTCTAACAGTAGCCAATCCAAATCACAAGTACCTGGTAAGTACCCAAACATTAGATAAATCACAAGCTACTATTGCTTATTAATCACCGAAAAAGCAGTTTATTGAGTTTTCCTCTAGGAACTTATCCAAACCTTTTTTCAACCGAATTACACTAACTGCTGTATCCACATCTTCTGTGCTCATCCCACCTTTGTGAATTTGGCACTGATTTGTCTCAAGCAGAGAGCTATTCCAGGCATTCCCCACCTTTACCATGGAGACTTATGTTCTGAGGTTCCGCCGAATCAGTCTACCCCCTTGATTCTTGTGCATGACTTCACTCATCCCCTGTAGGAACGCACGGGTACCGGGGCTGAAATACCCAGCCCTCGCTCGCGCGAGGCTGTCGAGGTGGGCGGAGTCCAGAGAGGCTTCGGCGGCATTTTCGTGAGGCAAGGCCGGAGCCATGCGGCTGGAGCCGGGTGCGCCCCGGCGTCCCTCTCCGTGGACCGGAGGAAGGCAAGAGAGCCCCGGCTTGAGTGGAGCGCGGTCAGGGCCGAGCGGGGAGTCCTCACGAGGCAGCACGGGAGCCACGCGGTCTGGCAGTCCAGGGGTCCTCGTCCGCGGGAAGGTAAGAGGCCCTGAGCCCGACGGGGGTGAAAGCGGTTGGGACCGCAACATAATTGGCATCTCAGAGACAGGGTGGAAGGAGGATAACCAATGGGACAGTGCTATACCGGGGTACAAATTATATCGCAATGACAGACAGGAGCACCCGGGAGGTGGTGTGGCGCTTTATGTCCGGGATGGCATAGAGTTCAACAGGATAACATCCTGCATGAGACTAAATGCACAATTGAATCTTTTTTTTTTTTTTTAATTCTTTATTTTCAATTTTCCAAATAATACCATACAATGCATATTATTCATCAGACAATGACATGGGAGAGATAAAGAAAGAGAAAAAAGAAAAATAAAGAAGCATCTTAAGAATATCTTAGGAGCAGAAAATATTTGCAGTTATATAAAATGCAATATACAGAAAACATAACTCTCACCATTTCTTAACTGTCAACTGGAGGGTATTTAGTTTATCAATCGGGAGCATCTAACTAAGAAAATATAAAGTACAAAATGAAAACACTCTAGTTCTCCCTAATCCAAATTTTTGTTATTTAACTGGGCACAGGGGAATGTGTCGGCATTCTAGTTTGCTCAAGAAATCCTTTCAACTGATCTGGATCAACGAATAAGTATAAATCATTCTGTCTCTTTATCATACATTTACAAGGAAAAGTGTATCCTAATGAAAGGACCTCCTGGCGATAGGCCAGGAATGCCTTCCTTCTAATTTGTGTTGCAATAGCCAAATCAGGAAAAATTTTAACTGGCTTCTCATGAAACATAACAGGATACTTATTGAAGTACTTTTTCATAATTACATTGATATCAGATATTGCATAAAAGGACACCAATATAGTACTCCAAGAGATAATATTCTCAGCGGAATCCTCCAAAAAATGTGAAAGATTACCCTGGAACATTTCCCTCCTTTCAGCATTTCGAGATTTCGGAAGAAAATAATAGGTGTTTATTGTAGGTGCTTGATCCACTGAAAAACCAAGATTCTCTATCAGAATTTTTTTTAAGGTAATAATAGGATCTTCACCGAGAATCCTAGGAAAATTCAAAAACCTAAGATTAAAACGTTTAGAATTATTCTCTAACATTTCTATACGTCTATGCAGAATTTCTTTATCTTTTACTACTGCAGCTTTAAATTCAAGATTATTCTTTTCCTGTATCTCGAGATGTTTAACTTTATCATTTGTATCCTTTATCTGTTTTTGTATATCAATAAATTCCTGTTGTTTACTCTGGGAAATTAAATCAACTTTCCTCTCAAGAATTTTGATATTAACTGTCATGCCCGCCATCAATTCCCACAATGTGTCCATAGTCACCGTTAATGGTCGAATTGGAACATCTATCAACTCTGAAACTGGCGGAGTGGTTTGTATTCCCGCTTGAAACATTCCTTTTATGCCTCCATTTAAATCTAAGGAGGCAGACGGGTCAATTTCAATACTTGGGCTTTGCTGCCAGGGTTGGGAACCACCTGCCACAGGCTCCAGTTCTTCACAAACAGTTTCAGAGGGGCCTTCCTTTAATCTCTGAAGTGGCGGAAGCCCTATATTGGGACTTAAGGAAGCCTCCTCTGCAGGCACATGAGAGTCTCCCTGCACTCGTGGCTCACCAGAGTCTTCAGCTCCTTTATTTAACGGGTTAGGGGTGAGCATAAAGTTCATAATTTCCTGCTGGATGGGAGATGGAAGCAAGAGGGTAGGGAAAACTCTAACTTTCCCCTTTCTCTTTGGAGGCATAATGCCTAACCATAAGCGCAGGATCAAACAAACCTTAACTCCACGCAGCTAGAGTGTATTTAAATCTAAAACTGATGACCCAGAGCTGGGAGAGTTTCAAAGGAGAAAATACATAAAGAACTTACTTGGATCTTTTCAAACAGGGCGAATCACCGGCGAAGCCTGGCAAAGCCCGCTGTGCGCGTGCCCCTTTAGCGCACGCGGCTTCAACGGCGTGCCAGCTCTGCTGCGCACCGTAGACTGGCCGCTTTTATGGCCAGTTCTGGTCCCGCGTCATTCTGCCTCTGGCAGCACAGGTCCCTCCAGGTGTGTCGGGGTAAGTCCTACCCGGCTTGATGTTAAACAAACTCCTCTCTTTCCCAGCTCGCCCTCCAAATTGAATCTTTATGGGTAGAAATCCCTTGTGTGTCGGGGAAGACTATAGTGATAGGAGTATACTACCGTCCACCTGGTCAAGTTGGTGAGACGGACAGAGAAATGCTAAGAGAAATTAGGGAAGCTAACCAAATTGGTAGTGCGGTAATAATGGGAGACTTCAATTACCCCAATATTGACTGGGTAAATGTATCATCGGGTCACGCTAGAGAGATAACGTTCCTGGATGGAATAAATGATAGCTTTATGGAGCAATTGGTTCAGGAACCGATGAGAGAGGGAGCAATTTTAGATCTAATTCTCAGTGGAGCACAGAACTTGGTGAGAGAGGTAACGGTGGTGGGGCTGCTTGACAATAGTGATCATAATATGATCAAATTTGAATTGACTGGAAGAGGAACAGTATGCAAATCCACGGCTCTAGTGCTAAACTATCAAAAGGGAAATTTTGATAAAATGAGAAAAATTGTTAGAAAAAAACTGAAAGGAGCAGCTACAAAAGTAAAAAATGTGCAAGAGGCATGGTCATTGTTATAAAATACCATTCTAAAAGCACAGTCCAGATGTATTCCACACATTAAGAAAGGTGGAAAGAAGGCAAAACGATTACCGGCATGGTTAAAAGGGGAGGTGAAAGAAGCTATTTTAGCCAAAAGATCTTCATTCAAAAATTGGGAAAAGGATCCAACAGAAAAAAATAGGATAATGAATAAACATTGGCAAGTTAAATGTAAGACATTGATAAGACAGGCTAAGAGAGAATTTGAAAAGAAGTTGGCCGTAGAGGCAAAAACTCACAGTAAAAACTTTTTAAAATATATCTGAAGCAGAAAGCCTGTGAGGGAGTCAGTCGGACCGTTAGATGATCGAGGGGTTAAAGGGGCACTTAGAGAAGATAAGGCCATTGCGGAAAGGTTAAATTATTTCTTTGCTTCAGTGTTTACTAAAGAGGATGTTGGGGAGGTACCCGTAATGGAGAAGGTTTTCATGGGTAATGATTCAGTTGGACTGAATCAAATCACGGTGAACCTAGAAGATGTGGTAGACCTGACTGACAAACTGAAGAGTAGTAAATCACCTGGACCAGATGGTATACACCCTAGAGTTCTGAAGGAACTAAAAAATGAAATTTCAGACATACTAGTAAAAATTTGTAACCTATCATTAAAATCATCCATTGTACCTGAAGACTGGAGGATAGCTAATGTAACCCCAATATTTAAAAAGGGCTCCAGGGGCAATCCGGGAAACTACAGACCGGTTAGCCTGACCGCAATGCCAGGAAAAATAGTGGAAAGTGTTCTAAACATCAAAATCACAGAACATATAGAAAGACATGGTTTAATGGAACAAAGTCAGCAGGACTTTACCCAAGGCAAGTCTTGGCTCACAAATCTGCTTCACTTTTTTGAAGGAGTTAATAAACATGTGGATAAAGGTGAACCGGTAGATGTAGTATACTTGGATTTTCAGAAGGCGTTTGATAAAGTTCCTCATGAGAGGCTTCTAGGAAAAGTAAAAAGTCATGGGATAGGTGGCGATGTCTTTTCATGGATTACAAATTGGCTAAAAGACAGGAAACAGAGTAGGATTAAATGGACAATTTTTTCAGTGGAGTGCCTCAGGGATCTGTATTGGGACCCTTTCTTTCCAATATATTTATAAATGATCTGGAAAGAAATACGACGAGTGAGATAATCAAATTTGCAGATGATACAAAATTGTTCAGAGTCGTTAAATCACAAGCAGATTATGATAAATTGCAGGAAGACCTTGTGAGACTGGAAAATTGGGCATCAAAATGGCAGATGAAATTTAATGTGGATAAATGTAAGGTGATGCATATAGGGAAAAATAACCCATGCTATAATTACACAATGTTGGGTTCCATATTAGGTGCTACAACCCAAGAAAGAGATCTAGGTGTCATAGTGGATAACACATTGAAATCGTCGGTTCAGTGAGCGGCAGTCAAAAAAGCAAACAGAATGTTGGGAATTATTAGAAAGGGAATGGTGAATAAAACGGAAAATGTCATAATGCCTCTGTATCGCTCCATGGTGAGGCCGCACCTTGAATACTGTGTACAATTCTGGTCGCCGCATCTCAAAAAAGATATAATTGTGATGGAGAAGGTACAGAGAAGGGCTACCAAAATAAGGGGAATGGAACAACTCCCCTATGAGGAAAGACTAAAGAGGTTAGGACTTTTCAGCTTGGAGAAGAGACGACTGAGGGGGGATATGATAGAGGTGTTTAAAATCATGAGAGATCTAGAACGGGTAGATGTGAATCGGTTATTTACTCTTTCGGATAGTAGAAAGACTAGGGGGCACTCCATGAAGTTAGCATGGGGCACATTTAAAACTAATCTGAGAGAGTTCTTTTTCACTCAATGCACAATTAAACTCTGGAATTTGTTGCCAGAGGATGTGGTTAGTGCAGTTAGTATAGCTGTGTTTAAAAAAGGATTGGATAATTTCTTGGAGGAGAAGTCCATTACCTGCTATTAATTAAGTTGACTTAGAAAATAGCCACTGCTATCACTAGCAACAGTAACTTGGAACAGACTTAGGTTTTGGGTACTTGCCAGGTTCTTATGTCCTGGATTGGCCACTGTTGGAAACAGGATGCTGAGCTTGATGGACCCTTGGTCTGACCCAGTATGGCATGTTCTTATACAGATAGAGCTTTCTGCAGGGAAGGTCTGGGTGAAGAGCCATGCTTTTTGCTTCAGCTTTTTTTCTGAAAGTAAGGTAGCTGCTCTCAAGGTGTAAAGTTAGTAGTATCTTATTGCAGAGTTTTAGTGCATAGTAGCAGAATGCCCTGTGCTAGACTCTGGGCTATCTGGCAGAGGCCACATTGGGGTGGATCACAGTTTTCTTATGGGGGTGTACAGGAGAAGGTGAGAGGTAAGCTGTAGCCTGTTTATTCATGCATTGGGAGATGAAGCAGAGTTTTCAATTATATCTTCCTTTTGACTGCAGCTTTGCTTTTTATGTGCTCTGTTGCTTTGGCTCCTACCAGAATTCTGGCAGCTGTATTTTTGTAGAACTTGGAGGCACTTCATGCTATTTTATGAGATGACATTATTGCCAGCAGCAGGTCTGTAATTTCTTATTGAAATTTTTTCAGAACTCTGGATTGAAACCCTTCAGGTCCTGGGGATAATAAGGTTTGTTTATATCTGTTGTGTATTATCCAAACATCTTTCCTTCTATCCTTCCATCTTTCTGTTTCCCCCAACATCTTTTGCTATTACCGATTTCAGACACCTCCAGTTTCACCTTGGAGGAGGAAGCTGTGGCCATGCAGGCTGCAGAGGAGCCAGAAGGCCCGCCCCCACCACCACAGCCCCATTTCCTGCCCCGTTTCCCGGAGTGACGAGGAGCCCTCCAGTGATGCTCCATCCGCGGTCCAGGAGCAAGAGGCAGCATCCAGGCCTTCCTCAATCGAGGCACGCCTGGATGCTGTCTGGGCACTGATTGGTCAGCTGGACCGCAGGGTGGAGGCACTGGAGGGGCTCCTAGGGGCCCATTTGGCAGAGCTGGTGCAGGGCCAGCAGCAGATCATTCAGCTTATGTCAGCAATGGCAGGTGCTGGATTGCCGCTGGTCCTGTCCCGGCCCCCGCCAAGTGATGCTTCTCCTCATCACCCCGGGAAATATATCCAATCCCTGCCCTCCATCCCCACCACCTCCCTGTACATCTGTAAAAAAATAATTTAAATTTAATACGATATCCAAACTGTTGTGCAGGATACAATAATGTAAAACAGAGAATAGAACAGTTTCAGGAGTATTGACTCTTACTCAGCATGAACAACATTCTGTAGTGTTTAATCCCCCCGCTCCCAAGTATACCCTATTGTTTTTCATCCCATGGTACGTTCTCCAAAGTCTATCTTCGCAGTCCAGCGATATCACACGTTCGCAGGGTTGTTTGCGGTCATAGAGGTGCTGAGCTTCTGTCACAACTGTACTCATCAATATAAATAGGTCAATGCACATTATTACAAGACCGTAAACATTATTGCATCCTGAGTTTCAGAATTCCTCATCTGATTATGTGAAGGCCTGAACATTCCCGCTTTCCCAGGTAGTTTTGGGCAAAACACATTGCAGAAAGTGGTTAGTTTGTAGTTCTTATTGCTCTGTTGGTCATGTACTAAGCGGTTGCCATACCTGAAAATGGGAGGCCACTCTATCATGTTTCACCGCTGTCAAGAAGTCCAAGCAGCGGTGGCTCTGCAGTTTGAGCTCCACCTCCTGCAAAGTTGGTACATCTGTGGATTTCCAATGCTGGGCAATAGCTATACGTGATGCAATCGCTATATACATGCATAACCTTTTACTGATGCTTATCCAACCCTTCTATGGGAGCCACTGACAAGGAGGCCTTAAAGTTGGTTAATCCACTGCTTAATGGATTGCCAGAAGGGGACTATCTTTATATACTCCCACCATATGTGAAAGAAGGATCCCGTAGCGCCGCATTCCCACCAACACTTAGAGATCTCGGGGAATATCCTGTGTAGGTTTTCAGGGTCTAGGTCAGGGGTCGGGAACCAATGGCTTGCGAGCCAGATGTGGCTCTTTTGATGGCTGCATCTGGCTCACAGACAAATATTTAATAAAGTAAAAATCTAATAAAACCCCCCCACCCTCCTGCCCCCCCTTCCCCAAGACCTGCCAAAAGTCCCTGGTGGTCCAGCGGGGGTCCGGGAGCTATCTCCTGGACTTGGGCTGTCGGCTGCCAGTAATCAAAATGGTGTCGACGGCCCTTTGCCCTTACTATGTCACATGGGCTACTGCTGCCATTGGTCGACCCCAGTGACATAGTGAGGGCAAAGGGCCATCGGCGCCATTTTGACTATTGGCAGCCAACAGCCCAAGTCCAGGAGATCGCTCCTGGACCCCCGCTGGACCACCAGGGACTTTTGGCAGGTCTTGGGGGGGGGGGGGTGGAGGCTTGTAGTAAATTTGGTAGGTCTTGTATGGCGCTCACGGAATTACATTTTAAAATGTGGCGTTCGTGGCTCTCTCAGCCAAAAAGGTTCCCGACCCCTGGTCTAGGTGCTATCTATAAAGCATTTTATAGCTATTGTCCTGTATACGTGCCAATATGGAACATTTACTGGCTCTCTGAAAGAGAGCCAGTAAACTTGGCAGGAATGGTCTCCCCTAGATCTACTTCCCATTTGGCAATATGATTAAGAGTGGGAGTTCTGGTTGTATTCAACATACCATATATTTTGGTTAGCGTGTCGGCTGCAAAGCACATATTCTCAAAAAGGGATTGCGAATCTGTTTCTGCGTTTTACATATATTGTTAAAATGTCTGACTTGAGCATACATTAGAAAGTTGGCCGATGTTAAGGCGTATTTTTCCATTAATTGTGCCATTGTCAGTAATTCGCCTCCCTGATGTATGTGGCCTGTAGTGGTGATGCCTGCCAGTTGCCAATCTTGAAATGCCTCTGATAGCCTATAGCAAACTTTGTTATTATACAAATGTTTTATAGTAAAAGGTGTGATTCCCAGCCACTTTGCCTTTCAATTTGTCTCAAACCTGAAATGTGCTCCTTAAAGACCAGGGTAAGCAATGTATGTGTTTCCATGTTTGTCGCGGCTGCCATGGAAGTGACCCATTGTTTGGGAGCATGCACCCTTGCCATATCTATTACTGCTTTCATTTGTGCGGCTGCTTTGTACGCTTGGAAATCTGGCACTCCCAAACCTCCGTGTATCTTGATGTAAGGTGCGTCTGGCCACCCTAGGAGGCCTGCTGTGCCAGATAAAAGTCAAAAATTTTCCTTTGCGTTTTACAGAGAAGGGCTGACGACAAGAATATGGGAAGTGTAGTAAATAGGTATAGATACTGGGGTAGGACTTCCATTATGATCGTGACCCACCCCATCCACGTAAATGGGCCTTTACACCACTTATCTAGATCTTTATCTGAGGCTCTTGAGAGGGGAACATAATTAAGGTTATAAAGATCCTCCAGATTTGCATTGAGGTGAATTCCCAAATATTTTAATGACTTTTTGGCCCACTGAAAGGGAAACTTCAGAGTTATATCTTGTGTCACTGTTAGATTTATTCTCAGTAACTCGATTTTTCCAGATTCATTTTGAACCCTGACACGCTGCTAAATAGCATTTAATTCTGATTGTACCCTTGTCAAAGAGTGGGTAGGGCGTGCTAGGGTAAACACGATGTCATCTGCAAAAAGTGACAATTTAAAGCTGCAGTTCCCCAATTGAATCCCCAAGATGGAGGATGACTTCCGGATCCTGGTTGCAAAGGGCTCCAAAAATAAGGCAAATAATATTGGGGAGAGCAGGTAACCCTGTCGGGTACCTCTTCCAATCGCAAACCTATCCTGATATCCCCCATTCACCTTAACCATAGCTTGCGGTTGGTTATATAACTGGTAGATCCATTCTAAAAAGAATGGGCCAAAATAGATCAAAAAAGGGCCTACAACTCCTGTCCCAGAAATGTGATATCCCAAACCAGTACGAAATTGGCTTTTTCAAATCTAAGTCACTCCAACTGTCTCATTTACACCCCCCCCCCCCCAGGTCTTCTAGAGAAAGTTTCATCCCCCCTTATTGAATTCTTTGCAAATTCCCTATCCCCTGATGTACCCACAATTCTCCTAGGAGACTTTAACTTACATGTGGATACTTCCCCCGCAATCCCCGGCATGCGAAGCTTTCATTTCCTCCCTCGAAGCTATGGGTTTCCAACAAATTGTGAACTCTCCCACACACAAAGCTGGCCACACTCTAGATCTGATTTTTATCAACTCCCCCATCAACATAAGCAATCCCCCCTCTTGCATCTCAGTACCCTGGTCGAATCACTCCCTGATTCAGACTAAACTTACTCTTCCACAAATTTCCCCTACCTTGCCCCGTCAGCACATATCTTTCAAATATCGCAAAACTTGTACTGTAGATACCATCACTCAAGCATGCTCGAACTTAGACAATCAAATTGACCTCTCGTCCCCAGATAACGCTTTCTCCACCTGGGTCAATCTCACCCTTAACATTGCCAATAAACATTGCCCTCTAATAACAAACCGTCAACCCGAACTGTAGAAATAGAAAACCCTGGTACACACCTGACCTCAAATCTTAAAACTCAGCTCAGAGCTGCTGAAAGGTCTTGGCGCAAACACCAATCCCCCGCAACCAAAACAATCTATTACCAACGCATGCACGAATATAGAAATTCCATCCTCCAAACTAAACGTGAATACTACGCCAGAAAAATACATGGTCTTCAACATAACCCCAAGGCCCTCTTCTCTATGGTCGCTGACCTGACCTCTCCCTCTCACACACAACCAGCAAATTCCTCCAAAAATCGTTGCAATGAGTTAGCACATTTCTTTAAAAATAAGGTTTCCTCCATCACAGCACACTTCTCTCACAATTTCAATATTAATCTTCCTATTTTCAGCTCTTCAGTTTCCCTCTCCTCTTTTGACTCCTCCTCCTCCCTGGAAGTAGAGAACATCCTAAAAAAAATGAAACCCTCATCACATCCCTCTGAAACTATCCCTTCCAAACTCCTACTATCTATACCCAAAGTGATCGCCAAACCTCTATCGAATATTCTTAACTGCTCCCTAGAGCATGGCACAGTCCCTAACTTTCTCAAACAAGCAGTAGTGAAACCGCTACTCAAAAAACCCAATCTTGATCCCGCCACATTGTCTAATTACAGACCGGTTTCCAACCTACCCCTCCTAGCTAAAGTCCTTGAAAAACTAGTTAACTCTCGCCTTTCCGATCACCTTGAACAAAACAATATTCTCCCGCCCACCCAACATGGTTTCAGGAAGCATTTAAGTACTGAAACTTTACTGCTCTCCCTCTACGACACACTCATCAGAGGAACCGACTCAGGATCCTCTTATCTGATTGCCATGCTTGATATCTCCGCTGCGTTCGACACAGTCAATCACGCTGTCCTCAACATCCTCAGGAGTATTGGGATCACTGGTAATGCTCTCGCCTGGATACAATCGTATCTCCAAAATCGCTTCTTTACTGTCTTAGTGGACAACAACGAATCTGACCCCATCAGTCTCCCCCAAGGTGTGCCCCAAGATTCTTCCCTCTCCTCTACTCTCTTTAATATATACATGCTTCCCCTTACCACTCTTCTCTCCAACCTTCACATCAAGCATTTCATTTATGCTGATGATGTGCAAATCATATTCCCCTTTTCTGACTCCCTCCAAACTGCTATACAAAACTGGGAATCCTGCCTTTCTGCCATCAACCAACTCCTCACTGACATGCACCTGGCTCTAAATCCCAACAAGACTGAGCTATTAATCATTTCTAAGCAGCCGCTTCCAGCCATCCCTCTTGCATACTCATCGACCAATTTCCCCGCGCACATTCGCAATTTAGGTGTCCTCATTGATAATCATCTTACTTTTAAACCATTCATTAAATCTATCATACTTTTAAACCATTCATTAAATCTATCATAAAGGAATGCTATTTTAAGCTACAAATGATAAAAAAAAACTCAGACCCCTGCTACACTTCTGACTTCCGTACAGTACTTCAGTCTATTATTCTGTCTAAAATAGACTACTGTAACGCACTCCTCCTTGGCATCCCCGCAACACACACCAAGCCGTTACAACTATTACAAAATGCCGCCGCTCGTATACTGTCAAATTCTAAAAAAAGAGACCATATCACTCCCACACTTATCGATCTACATTGGCTCCCAATACACTCAGGAATACTTTATAAAGCACTCTCCCTCATCCATAAAAGTCTGTTAAACTCAAACCTTAATTGGATCAACCCCCCCTCCTTGCCCAGCCCTCCAAGGAACCCTACGTGCCCAATCCATCAAATCATTCAAACTATCCTCCACTAAGCAGAGCTTTTTCACTCGACGGCCCCACCATTTGGAACTCCTTGCCTCATGATATACGCATGGAGACCTCCACTCCCAAATTTAAAAAAAAGCTGAAAACCTGGCTTTTCCGGCAAGCTTACCCCATGCCAACCCCCCTACATAAAAATTCCTCTGTGAATCCTCCCCCGATTTCTGACTAAGAATGCTTTATGACCACTGATTATTGTACATTGCTATTTATATTATAGTTGTTGTATATATTTATTGATTTTGCTTTGCCTTTCAGTATTATCCACCCTCCCTGTTAATTGTATTTTTCAGTTACTTGTAAGGGCCCTGCCCAAAAGTTTGTGTTTTTTGTGAACAGATACGATGTGCGAACGGTTATCGGTATAGAAGAGACTTTAAATAAATAAAATTCATTTTGATCAGTGTTTTGAAACAAAAGGCCAGTGGACCATGTCGCAGGTGTTCTCTGTATCTATAGAGAGTAGCGCAGCTGCTATATTCTCTCTTAGTATGGTGGGCAAAGTCAAGAATCTTCCTCACATTATCGGCCACCATGTGCTGAGGCACGAAACCCACCTGATCGAAGTGTACTAGAGAGGGTAAGTATTTGTTCAACCGGAGCGCTAATATTCTAGCTAAAAGCTTTAGGTCTCGATTGATGAGGGATATCTGCCTATATGACCCACACAAGGTAGGGTCCCTGCCCGGTTTAGGTAACATCATGATACCAGCTGTGTTGGATTGGGCGAAAAAGGAGCCACCTTTTCGGATGTGATTAAACAGTTCCATTAAGTGAGTAGCCAAAATCTCTGGGAGCACTTTATAGTATTTCCCAGGTAGTCCATCTAAACCAGGCGATTTGCCATTTTTAAGTGATTTAATTGCCATACTGACTTCCTAGCTAATATGGGGTGGTCTAGAGCTTGTTGCTGATCCGGGGTTAACATGGGGAGCTCCACAGTAGCTAGATAATTTTTGATATCTGAATCATGGATCGAATTATTTGAGCTATATAGGGAAGCATCAAAGTAGTTGTATCACTAGAATCTTTTATTTTTGGGACTATACTTTGAGATATGTGTGCCTTTAGCTGGGACACCAGCAGTTTGCCGTCCTTATCACTTCCCTTGAAATAAATTTGCTTAGTCTGCTCTAAATGATGGGCAATCTGAATTTCATTTAATGTGTTCAATTTAAATCAAGCCTCTGTTACTTGCTTGTAAATACGCTCCGACTGAGTCTGGTAATGCCGCTTTGAAAGGGCATTAATTTCTTTTAATAATACGAGGCGGCTACTTTCCTGTTCCTTTTTATCAGCTGCCGCTTTTGCTATACAATGTCCACTAATTACCGCTTTAGAACATTCCCATATACAATTCGCTGAGGTTGGCGAGTGGTTATTAATGTGATTTTATTTATATAAGTATTTTTATATACCGTGGCACGTTCAGAACATCACCTCGGTTTACAAGTAACATAATGCAGCAACAGGCTTAATATTTTTTAGACTATCTGCTAATTTCTGGACAAAGGCCAGAAATTCTGGACAAGACCCTTAAGAGATGCCTACAAGGGATCCTTATGTTCCCCCAATCAAAATTGCACACCATTCAAATATCAGAGACAGGACTTTCTCTATCACAGGACCCTCCCTCTGGAATGCTATGCCCCCGGACCTCAGGCAGGAAACCTGTCTACTAACGTTCAAAAAGAAACTAAAGACATGGCTATTCTGCCGAGCCTTCCCCGTTACTAGCCCAACAGCCTGATTTAGAACTTTCATATTGCTTATGTAAATAAATAAACAAACACTAATCATGCTGACATGTCGTCATGAGGTTGGCTCCTTGCCTCCCTCCCATATTCCATTGTATATAGTAATTTATCTTTGTTCTCCCCCTCTTTTTTTTTTCCTTCTCCCAGTTAAGGCACCCTTGTTATAATGTAACTTTATGCTCCTTTAAATTGTCACTTGTTGACTGGTTGGTTATAGTTTCTGCTTAGTTCAATGTAAACCGAGTTGATTTGATTTGTATCAAGAAAGTCTGTATATAAAAGCCTTAAATAAATAAATAAAATAAAAGGCCCTTTGTTTGAGCAGAGAAGTATCAAGCCACCAAAATGAATGTCCTCCACGACCACTCTGGACCGAGATGTCTACCCATACAATGCCATGGTCAGACCAGTTAATCGAATCGATCTCACTCTGTGTGACTTTACAGACCAAGCAGGTGTCCACTAAAAAAAAAATCTATGCGGGAATAAGAGTTATGTGGTTTGGAGTAAAATGTGTATGCTCTGGAGGAGAGATTACATTGGTGCCATATATCCACTAAATGCCAGTCCTTCATAATAGAGCTTATGCCAGATCTTGCTTTTTTCCCCTTGGGGGCTTTTGCTCTTAGTACTTTGATAGGCATTATCCATCTCTGTGTTGATTGTAAGGTTGAAATCCCCTCCCCATATTATGTGACCCTTCAATCACTGGAAAAAAGGTCATCTGGTCTGGTGTGGGCGCATAAATTGACAATAAGGAAAATATATCCTTACCCATTTTAATCTTGAGATACACATATCTGCCTTTGATGTCTATAATTTGCTCTAGTGTGTGTCAAATATGACTGCCGAGGGTATCAAGATGCCCATCCCAGCGTATTTATTAGATTTATCTGCCACTGCTAAATACACATGTGGAAATTCCCTAAATGAAAGCAAGTGTACATACCTCTTTCGAATGTGTCTCTCTTTATGAAGGCTATTGCGATGTTCAATCTTTTCAAGTCTCTCAGGAGCAATTAACACTTCCTATAGGTATTAAGACCTTTTACCTTAAAAGTGGCAAAGCAAATCATTGCTTACGATTTTATGCTACCTGTTTCAGGCATCCTCGGTTCTCCAAAAAATCTGTAGTTTCCCTTAGGTTTAGTAGCATTTTTCAAGTTTAAGGGGGTTTTGTTGGGTCACCTGGCCCTGCTGTTTTTTTGTGGCCTCTTTCCATGACCTTGATCAACTGCCTTTTCTGCAAAGATTTCAGATTTTAATCTTGTTTAGGCTGTTTTCTGTATAATGACCAAAAAGCTGAGAGATTTCAAGTGTTACCCCTGCTGCATCTTTGAGATGTCTCTGGCTGTGATCATCACAAACTGTGTAGGCATTGTTTTGAAACCAAGGGCGAGATGTCCTTGAGGGTGGCATCTGCTCACTCAGGGCATCAAGTCAAGTTCTTTGCTAGGGACTCCCACCCTTGCGGCTGATTTATCCTGCTCGTCGGTGGGTGGGGGGGAATAAATTACTTACCTGTAGCGATTGTTCTCCATGGATAACAGAATAATGAGCCTCGCACATCTTCCAGGTAAGCAATTTTGTTTTCTCAAACATCCACATGGGAGTTTATCATATTTTAGTTAAGGCTTGGCTGCACATTTTACTTACTGAATCGCACGGGAATACCTAATAGGGCCATCAACATGTATTTGCATGTTGCGGCCGCTATTAGGTTCGGGGGGGATTGGACGCGCTATTGTCCCTTACTGAATAAGGGGTCAAGCTAGCGCGTCAAACGCGCATCCAAATGCTGGCTAACAGTGCGCTCCGGAGTGCACTGTACTGTATCAGCCTGTCAATTATATTACAGTAGAAAATGTATGGGAAGAGCTAAAGAATCTGAAAGTGGACAAAGCCATGGGGCCTGATGGGATTCATCCAAGGATACTGAGGGAGCTCAGAGATGTTCTGGGGGGTCCACTGTGTGACCTGTTCAATAGATCCCTAGAAACGGGAGTGGTGCCGAGAGATTGGAGAAGAGCGGTGGTGGTCCCGCTTCACAAGAGTGGGAACAGAGGAGGCTGGTAACTACAGACCGGTTAGCCTCACTTCCTATCGCTTGCGCTTACCCTCCTCTATGCATGTGCACAATGTCTTCCATGTGTCGCTTTTGAAGCCTCTCATCCTCTCCAGGTACCATCCCCGAGCTCCCGACTCTGCAGATCCTTCCGTGCCAGGAGATACCACCTACCAAGTCCGGGAGGTTCTTGATGTCAGATTTCATCAATATCGCTGGGAGTACCTAATCGCCTGGGAAGGTTGTGGACTGGAGAATAACACATGGGAGCCAGCCCGCAACATCCTTGAAAAGGAGTTACTAAACCATCAAGACCATCCAGGTAAACCCGGGCCTACTAAGAGGGGGCATAAGAGGGGAGGTACTGTTGTGGTCCCAGTTGCGACAGTCGCGACTAGGCCCTTACCTCCTTGGTCCCGGCCCGTCTCCGAGGGTCTGTGACCTGTTTCGCAGCATCCCTGCCGGGGGGCCGCCGCCGAGAAGCCCTTCCTGGACGCCTTCTCCCTAGGCGCGCTCGCACAAGCCGCACTTATGAAGGCCGTTTCCTGCCACTGAAGGCTCCGCCCTATCCATGACGTCAGACGCTGCGGCCTATGTAAGGCCACCGCGGAGCCCAGGACTTTGCCTTGCAACGGGGTTCCTTGCGGTTCTCTGTTGCGCCGAGCCCCGGAGTGTGCTACTGTGTTAGCAACTCTGTTCCTGCATGAGACTTGTTTCACTCTGTGCCCAAGTCTTGCTTCTGCCTGGCTTGCTTGCAGTAACCTATCTTGCTTCAGTTCCAGCTTGGTTCCAGTGGCCAGTCCTGCTTCAGTTCCTGTCTGGTTCCAGTAGCCAGCCCTACTTCAGTTCCTGTCCGGTTCCAGGGGCCAGTCCTGCTTCAGTTCCTGTCTGGTTCCAGTGGCCAGTCCTGCTTCAGTTCCTGTTTGGTTCCAGTGGCCAGTCCTGCTTCAGTTCCTGTCTGGTTCCAGTAGCCAGTCCTGCTTCAGCTCCTGTCTGGTTCCATTGGCCAGTCCTGCTTCAGCCAGTTCTGCTTCAGCTCCAGCCCGCTTCAGTTCCAGCCTGACTCCAGATCCCTGCCTGCTTGCTGCAGCTCCAGCTTCAGTGATCTACTAAGTCCCAGCAGCTGGGCTCCTACGGGCTCCTCCCGGGGGAGCACCGGCTTCCAGGGTGAAGCTCAAGCCCAGCTCTTGCCTGGTATCTCCCTCCCGACCTGTCAATCACTAGAGACTATAGTACACCTCTCCCCAGTCTCTCACAGGTCGGCCCAAGGGTCCACTAAACAGCTTACGCACAACAATGGGTACAGTTTTGAAAACATGGCCAACTTTTGAAAAAATATTGAAAGTCGCGAATGACTTTAATTTATTTTAAAAAAATTTCTGAATCGATATTTTCCATTAAAAGAAAATTGCTTGTTCGTATCCTTAGCAGGACTCGGAGGTGCAATTGCATTCTAGGGGCAGTGTACTCAGGAGGGCAGCAGCTGTGATGGAAGTTAGACGCAAGAGGTCTTTGTAGCAGCCAAAGCAGATCCCACATCCCACCCCAAATTTCAAACAGGCTGAAAGCTGCCATGCTGGGCGAAAACAACTTGGACGTCTCGACTCTGGACGTCCCCAGGTTGGACTCTGGACGTCCCCCATGTTGGACGTCCGAATCTGGACATCCGACTCTGGACGTCCGACTTTGGACGTCTAGAGTTGGGACCAAGTTGAGCACGTCCAACTCTCCCAGGAGGGGTTTGAGATTTGGGGTGGGATGTGGGATCTGCTTTGGGACCCCTATCTGGACCTGCTCAACCTCTCACATAGCGGCTAGATAGACCTCTCGCTGCTATCTGTCCTGGGCCCCCTTCCATCACAGCCGCTGCCCTCCTAAGTACACTCCCCCTGGAATGTAATTACCCCTTCGAGTCCTCCCTAAGGGTACGAGGAAGCGATTTATTTTTTTTAAATCGTAAAGACCGATAGCAGCGAGAGGTCTATCTAGCTGCCATGTGGGAGGTTCAGCAGGTCTGGATAGGGGTCCCAAAGCAGATCCCACATCCCACATCCCACCCCCCACCCCAAATCTCAAACCCCTGGTTGAAAGCGCCCGCATTAACTTGACCTGGGTGAGAACTGCAGATTTCCAGCAGAGAGAACAGACAGGAAATGTCCAACACTTCCCCATGCGTACAGTTTTGAAAAGATGGCCACCTTTTGAAAAAATATTGAAAGTCGTGAATGTCTTTAATTTAAAAAAAAAAAAAAAATTCTGAATCATTCTTTTCCATTAAAAAATATATCGCTTCCTCATACCCTTCGGAGGACTCGAAGGAGCAATTACGTTCTAGGGGCAGTGTACTCAGGAGGGCAGCGGCTGTGATGGAAGGGAACCCAGGACAGGTAGACGCAGGAGTTCTTTGTAGCCGCCAAAGCAGATCCCACATCCCACCCCAAATTTCAAACAGGCTGAAAGCTGCCCTGCTGGGCGAGAACATTTATTTATTTATTTATTTATTTATTTATTTATTTATGGTTTTTATATACCGATCTTCTTACATAATATGTAAATCAAATCGGTTTACAGAGAACAGTTGAAAAGCTTGCTTGTGGGCAATTACATATAATAAAGAACTTTTTAGAGTAACATATTGTATAACTTTTTGAGTAACATTTAAACAGTGGCAAAAAAATACATGGCTAAATATAAACATAAGAACAAGATATACATGGCACAACAAAGTCTTATCTTATCAAATGGCAAGATATACATGGCACAACAAAGTCTTATCTTATCAACAAACATCTTGTACGTCCCGACTCAGGACGTCCCCAGGTTGGATGTCCGACTCTGGACGTCCCCAAGTTGGACGTCTGACTCTGGACATCCCCCATGTTGGACGTCCAACTCTGGACGTCTGACTTTGGACTTCCGACTCTGGACATCCCCAGGTTGGACATCCGACTCTGGACGTCCCCAAGTTGGACATCTGACTTTGGACGTCCTTCAGGTTGGACGTCCGACTTTGGATGTCCAGAGTCGGGATGTCCAAGTTGAGCACGTCCAACTCTCCCAGGAGGGGTTTGACATTTGGGGTGGGATGTGAGATCTGCTTTGGGACCCCTATCTGGACCTGCTCAACCTCCCACTTGGCGGCTAGATAGACCTCTCGCTGTTACCTGTCCTGGGCCCCCTTCCATCATAGCCGCTGCCCTCCTGAGACGTCCAAGTTGAGCACGTCCAATTCTCCCAGGAGGGGTTTGAGGTTTTGGGTGGGATGGGGGATCTGCTTTGGGACCCCTATAGACTTCTCGCTGCTACCTGTCCTGGGCCCCCTTCCATCATAGCCGCTGTCCTCCTGAGTACACTCCCCCTGGAATGTAATTGCCCCTCCGAATCCTCCCTAAGTGTAGGAGGAAGCGATTGGGGTGTGGGATCTGATTTGAGATACCTATCCAGACCTGATCAACCTCCCACACACACACCCGTCACCTCCCTGCCCAGTCTCTGTCTCTCACACACTCACCCCGGTCATCTCCCTGCCCAGTCTATGTCTCTCACACACGCACCCCATTCACCTCCCTGCCCAGTCTCTGTCTCTCACACACACACACTCCAGTCACCTCCGTGCCCAGTCTCTTTCTCTCACACACTCACCCCAGTCACCTCCCTGCCCAGTCTATGTCTCACACACACACACACCCCAGTCACCTCCCTGCCCAGTCTCTCTCTCTCTCACACACACCCCAGTCACCTCCCTGCCCAGTCTCTGTCTCTCACACACATTTTGCTTACAGCCCCAATGCTGTGTTCCCCTTTAATTTCGCAGTGGCAGATTTCCCAGTGCTGCCGCTGCCTTCTCGGCAGCACTGAACCAGCAAACATTTATTTTAGAAAAATATGCCACAGCACTCGAACCTCGGCTGTTGGGATATCCCTAGGCTCCCGCTGACAACCCCCAATCTGCCTGCTTTTACGGCCACTGGGAGCTCCAGTTGCCCATCTGTAATCAGCGTGGCTGAGTGCCACTTTTACTTTAAACGCGGTTCTGCCGCGCTCATTGTTGCATGGGGGGGGGGGGGGGGTTTATAATCCGCGGAGCAACCGGACTCTTCGTTCATGCGACTCACTGCCGCTTTGGGGAATCCCTGCTCTATCGCGGTTCCCAGCGGCTGGCCTCTTCTATTTGTGGCTCGCCGCTGTGTTTAATTTCAGCACTTCCAGCCGGTGGCGACCACGAGCCTAGACACTGCCAGTCCCCCCAGCCCCCCCAAACACCCCACGGCTATGAGATGCCCTCCTTCTTCCTGCCCCACCAGCCAATCAGAGGCTTCCTCTTCCCACTGGTAAGAAGAAGGGAGGAGGCTTTCCATTGGCCCGCAGGGGCAGGAAGAAGGGAGGAGGCCTCCCATTGGCCCGCAGGGGCAGGAAGAAGGGAGGAGGCCTTCCATTGGCCCGCGGGGGCAGGAAGAAGGGAGGAGGCCTTCCATTGGCCCGCGGGGGCAGGAAGAAGGTAAACGGAAGTATAACTGGGGCTGTGGGAGACGAGTAGCCGCGATGTTTGAAATTCATCTTGTTCCAGAGAGCCAGTTGCTATTTGAAAAGTCGTCTTTCAACGGAGAATAAGAAATGCTGCGGTAAATATCTGAGAGCCTGTGTGCTGGACTCCGGCCCTCTTCTCAGCCTACTTTGCTCCCTCACCTGCCTCCCGTTAGTCCTTATGTTCTCATGTTAATTGGCATCTGAACGATCTGATCTATCTGTCCCTTCTCTCACCCTGGAATTATTTATGCAATGCAAAATGACTGAAAATTTTTCACCTCTCAGTATGGTAACGATTAGTAGGCGCAGAGCGGGTGCTGCAATTCATGGTGTGGGAGAAGTACAAAAGTAAGAAAAGGCTAAGCAGCCTAGAGAAAAAAAAGAGAAAGGCAGGGGAGCTACGATAAAGAAGCACCAAGGGTTTATGGGGGGGCCAACAAAGCTCCAGTTAAAATGCCGCAAGCAGACGACTCAGCCCTCGCGTATTCCCAGTGGCCTGAACCCGAGCTGCCCCCCTCCCGCCATGCCCAGCCCGACTTACATCACTGGGGCCCCACCAGTGCTCAGGAAGACTCGTGTCTTCCTGAGCTCGGCAGCAGCTGGCAGGGTAACCACCACCTGACCCGCTGCAGCCTGCAAGGGCTCTGCCTCAATTCCCTGGAGTGGGAGGCAGCACAGAGCCGCATGCATCAGCATCCAGGAGCACATGGCCATCGCTGTGTGCCTGGGCCCCATCAAGCAGATCTCTACTTCCCATGCGGACTTCCTGCCGCCTCTCTGCGCTCCAACGTGAGCCAGTCCTCAATCAGCCCCTCCGATCCTGCCCGAGTAGGAGGAGGACGTGAACAAACTGGGGTGTACGGAGCCGCTGCGGCCATGCGCGAGGAGAAGGTGGATGCCGATGGCTACGACTCGGATGACTGCAGTGAGTGTGGCCGCTGACTCCTGCACTTTGTGCCTTTGCTCTGCCCTGTCCTGCTGTGCTCCTGACCCTTCCCTTCCTGCCACCAGTTGCTCGCAGCCTGGCTCTTCTCTCCCGGGTTGCGGTGCATGCAGGTATCCCCTCCAGATTGCTGCTTTCTCACTACGGCTTTACTTTCTGCCTTATGTGATTGCCGCTTTGCGCCGTCGGTAGTAAGTTAAAGCTAATCAGCCCATTTAGTAGCCAGGACGCACAGGCGAATGGAGGCGGGGTGGGGGTTGAGACCAGGTGCAACAGATGGAGGGGCTGAGGAGAATCTGTCGTGAAGATCCAGTTTTTTTCTGCTAGTCCTAAATTTACAAAACACTGGGCCACTTCTCCCGCAATCCTATTAAATCCCGTTTCCAAAGGACGTTGGGATTTGCAGTTCTGCATTTCTTGTAATTTACTAAAAACCCCGGAGTTCTGCAGGAATAGAAGCTAAATACCCCCAAAACTGACTTCCTTTAGTGTTTTGTTTTGTTTTTTTCCTTTTCACCCACCAAAGGATGCCCAAGGCAGTTCGCAGCATTATTAGAATTCAGGTGCAATAAGTCCCATCCCCAGGGAGCTTAGTCTGAGCTTCGGGGTCCTTTTAGAACATAAACTGCCATGCTGAGTCGGACCAAGGGACCATCAAGCCCAGCATCCTGTATCCAACAGAGGCAAACCAGGCTACAAGAACCTGGCAATTACCCAAACACTAAGAAGATCCCATGCTATTGATGCAATTAATGCAGTGGCTATTCCCTAAGTAAACTTGATTAATAGCCGTTAATGGACTTCTCCAAGAACTTATCCAAACCTTTTTTGATCCCAGCTGCACTAACTGCATTAACCACATCCTCTGGCCACAAATTCCAGAGCTTAATTGTGTGTTGAGTGAAAAAAATTTCTCTGATTAGTCTTAAATGTGCTATTTGCTAACTTCATAGAATGCCCCCCTAGTCCTTCTATTATCGGAAAGTGTAAATCGATTCACATCTACTCGTTCAAGACCCCTCATGATTTTAAGACCTCTAACATAACCCTCCTTAGTTGTCTCTTCCAGTGGCGTAGCCAGAATTGATTTTTTGGGTGGGCACAAGGTTAACATGGGTGGGCTATAGGCATGCAGGTGTGAGACCTACTAATTGTATTCTTATTGATAAATAATGCCATATACTGCAGCCTGTAATGGCTTTCTAAGTAGTTTGCAACAGCCATTATGCATCATGCAAGAAACTTTAAAATATTTTACCTCAACTATTTCCAGCACTTACCAGCATTAAAAATTCCTTATTAATCTGTATTTAATTTTATATTTTTTGCAGTTTATAAATGCACAAGTATATCATGTAAAAAGCAAAGAAAACAAACAGATCCAATCAATCATGTAATAAAACAAAAATTAATGTATTGTTTCATGAATCCTCTTTGCAGAAAGCCAGAAATCATAACTACAATAAAACAGCATTTAACATCAGAACAGGTGCAGAGCTAGGACAATTCACATGGAACAGCTCCCCTGTGAGGAAAGACTAGAGGTTAGGACTGTTCAGCTTGGAGAAGAGACGGCTGAGGGGGGGATATGATAGAGGTGTTTAAAATCATGAGAGGTCTAAAACGGGTAAAAGTGAATCGGTTATTTACTCTTTCGGATAATAGAAGGACTAGGGGGCACTCCATGAAGTTAGCATGTGGCACATTTTAAACTAATCGGCGAAAGTTCTTTTTCACTCAACGCACAATTAAACTCTGGAATTTGTTGCCAGGGGATGTGCTTAGTGCAGTTAGTGTAGCTGGGCATAAAAAAGAATTGGATAAGTTCTTGGAGAAGAAGTTCATTACCTGCTATTAATTAAGCTGACTTAGAAAATAGCCACTGCTATTACTAGCAGCAGTAACATGGGATAGACTTAGTTTTTGGGAACTTTTCAGGTTCTTATGGCCTGGATTGGCCACTGTTGGAGACAGGATGCTGGGCTTGATGGACCCTTGGTCTGACCCAGAATATTCAAATTCTGGTGTCACCTCAGCAAAATAATCCCTCCACTGCTATTTTGTGAAGTAATACAAACTCCTGCAAAGACATCTAGAACCAAAGTCCTACTTCTGCCACCGTGGGGATGGAATCCTACAGTGACCTGTCTGGCCCCTTCCTGTCCACGTTGACTCTTTAATGCAGTGGTTTTCAACCTTTTTCCCCATTGTGACACACCTGACAGACCATGCTCACATGTGTGACACATTGCTCATTACAATTCAAGGCGGAAATAAAAAATAAAGGTCCAGTATTATTTTTATTGTTAAGAATGACACAAGGAAAGATACATTTTCCCGTCGATAGCAGGGCTGAATTAGCCATGCTGTATGGGAACTGTCCATCAGGGCCCAGGAGGCGGAGCTTTGTAGCAGAGTGTAGATCTTTGATCCTCTGCGGCTGCGCGTGGGTTCCCGAGCAGTATCAACGGTTCTCCTCAGTCTGTTTTTTTCCGCGCGCGGGAGCGCACGCGGAGCCTTTTCTCCTCAAAAAAAAAAAAAAAAAAGAATGTCAGCGCAGAAGTCGGGGTTCAAGCCGTGTCCGTGCGGTAAGATCATGTCCGTCACGGACGGACATGATCGCTGCTACCGCTGCTTAGGACGCGACCATGACCAGTCCGACTGCGAACATTGCGCGAAGATGTCCCCGAGGGCCCGTCGACACAGAAGCTACCGTTGGCTAGCGCTCTCTGCGGAGGACAAAGCGTCCACAACTCACTCCTCTCCGGCCCCAAAATCAAAAACTGCGAAAGCGGGTAAGAGAGCAACTTCGTGGGACCCTCAATCGCCAAAAATCCGAGACGCAAAGCGGAAACCCAAGGACAAGGGAGACCAGGGCCCTGGTCTAAATTCCGAACCGCTGCACGTAGGGACACAGAGGCCTTTCAGGTTGACTGAGCCTAGTACCCTAACGCATACTAAAGACAACCCGGTCCGATCCTTACTATTATCACGGAAGGAGGACCCAAATAGAGGCACAGAACCTCCGGAAAAGGTTCAAAAGAGGGTTGAAAGGACGCCGGAGACGTCACAGGCGGCGCCGAAGCGTTCCAAAACCCAGTCGGAGACCAAACCTCTCTCGGCGCCGAAGACCCACTCGGCTCCGAAGACCCAATTGGCGCCGAAGACCCACTCGGCGCCGACACCTCACCCGGCTCCGAAATCTCGGTCGGCGCCGGAATCTCGATCGGCGCCGGAGACTAAGTCGGCGCCGACAATTCAATCGGGGCCGCAACCTCAACAACAAGGAGAGCCAAAACCATCGCGCTCCAAATCAAGGGCAGCACCAAGGCCTACACACACCGCTGCAGCAGACAGCGAATCATCACTTACACCCGAACAACGGGAGCCCTGGTCAGAATCCCTGACAGAGGTTAAAAATTCCCAGAGAGATCGGCGGTTTACAGATCCAGAGGGGAACTCGCGGAGTACCACACATACTCACCATGAACACTCAGGTCACACTTCAAAGCAGTTGATAGAGGGATCCCCTCCGCAACGGAGGGCGGACTCGCATAGGGAAAAAGGTCCGGGTTGTCAACAGCGTTTACAAACACAGTCAGACAGGAAATCCCGAGACAATACACGGCCTTCAACTCAAAAAAGGCATCGGCATCATTCGGGCTCGTCCAGATCCACCACTAGGGAGCCGGGTCATGCAAAAAGGCATCATGCCTCTCATCGTAAAGAAAGGAGATCCTCTTCTTCTTCGTCGTCACGACATAAGAGTACATCTGAGAGATCGGGCTCGATTTCTCAGGGGATTATCCCAATTTCATCCTCATCATCCAGAAAATCGAGGAGTATAAGATCCACTGCTCGAGAAGGAATGGGATGGAGTGAAGATTCGGAGAGGGAAGGTACTTATGGTCCTCCACCAGTAGAAGTACCCTATCAATCCACACAAGGGGAAAAACCACCATCGATGCCGCCCCACACATCAAAAGCTTTTTGGGACTTGACACACTCCCTAGCCGGATTTTTTGAGACATTGCAGTCGACATACACCCTACCACCGGAGGCTGCGAGCCCGGCAGACACTACTAGCCCAGCCACACAGAGTGCGCAAAGAGATCTGCCATCTTCCCGATCCCCTTCTCCACAGGGATCGGCTGCCCACTCACCGTCTCCGACGAGGACTATCGAATCTATGCATTCCTCGCCTCTATCTTCAACGGGATACCCGTCGGATCCTCCAGAGCAGCCAGCGGAACCTTATTCCCCTCCGGAGGATCTTACATATCCCAAGTTCATTGCAAAGATGGGAAATATCCTAAAGTTAGAGGTTCAAAAACTACCGGAACCAAGGGCAGAAACCTTGGGATTGCTAAAAATTTTTGATGCGCCTGAAGAGCCGGCGGCTCTCCCACCTCATGCAATACTCCATGGGGTCCTGCAAAAATCATGGGAGACCCCCTTTAATTTACAGTCGGTATCCAGAAAGACTGATTTAAAATTTAAGCTCCAAAAGCCTTCAATGTATGCAACTCCACAACTACCACATGACTCCATAGTGGTGGAATCCGCCTTACAAAAATCTAAAAAAGCGAAGACGCATGCATCCGCCCCACCAGGGAAGGACAATAAGTCCTTGGACGATTTTGCCAAGCGCGTCTACCAAAACGCTATGCTGACAGCGAGAATTCAACACCATAATTTTTATATGGTCCAATATATGTATGAGTGCCTGCAAGCCACTAAGGGTCTGTTCACGTCCTTAGGGGAGTCAACACCGGCAGTGATTTCGGATATGGAGGAGTGCACTCGACATATGCTAAGGGCGGTATACGAGGGATTCGAAAACTCATCCAGGGCTTCCGCCATGGCGATCGCAGCTAGACGTCTGGCCTGGCTCAAAGCTAGTGCGATTAGAGAGGACCTTCATGAGAAGCTCGCAAATTTGCCATGCACGGGGGAGAACCTTTTTGGAGACCGCCTCCAAGATACCGTGAGTAAGCTAAAAGATCAAGCGATGGCGGTCCAGTCCCTCGCTGCCCCAGTGCCAGCGAAACGATATTTCTCCTCGACGCGTCGACCACAGTTTCCCAGGAAACAGTACAGGAGCTATCAAAATTTCAGACAGCAGAACTACCTACCGTATAACCGGCAGCCAAACAACAACCCTCCGCAGCAGCAACAGCAAAGGAGGGGGCGACCTCGCGCTCAACGCCAACAACAGCCACAACAGTCAACAGTTCCGGCAAAGACCACACAGTCTTTTTGAACTCCCGGCCACCACCAACAACCAAGTTACCGGAATATCCCCCGGGCAGATTAACGGCTTGCCTGACCAACTGGTAGGCCATCACGACAGATCAGTGGGTACTCGACATCGTAAAGGAGGGATATCGGTTACATTTCCAATCCCAACCGGTCATACCTCATCGCCCCCGGAATCAGAGACACCTAACACATCCACAACTGGCCCAGGAGTTAATCAATCTTCTCCATCAGAACGCAATCCGCATAGTCCCGCGGGCGCTGAGAGGCCAGGGTTTCTATTCTCCATACTTCCTCATTCCAAAGAAAACGGGGGGCGATCGACCCATCCTCGACCTCAGAGAGCTCAACAAGTGCTTGGTACGAGAGAAGTTCAAGATGGTATCTCTGAAATCCATCCTACCTTTAATTCAACCCAGGGATTGGATGTGCTCTATAGACCTCAAGGATGCGTACACGCACATTCCTATCCACAGATCCTGTTGGCAGTACCTATGTTTCCAGTATCGCAACAAACATTACCAATACAAGGTCCTGCCGTTTGGACTGTCAGCAGCCCCCAGGGTATTTACCAAGTGCATGGTAGTGGTGGTGGCCCACCTTCGTCTACAAGGTCTGACCATATTTCCTTACCTCGACGACTGGTTAATAATAGCATCGGACCCGAACGTCCTGAAGTCGCATCTCAACATAACGATAACATGCTTACAACGCCTAGGATTAATGATCAATTTTCCAAAGTCACATTTACAACCCTCGCAGATCCTACAATTCATAGGAGCTCGACTGGACACAATTCGAGTCAGGGCTTTCCTACCAGAGGACAGGAAATTCCAGATGTGCTCATTACTCAGGGTTCTGCAACACACAGGATGTACCACAGCCCGGTCCATCTTGAAAATTCTAGGGCATATGGCAGCAGCGATATTTACAGTCCCGAATACCAGACTCCACATGCGGCTCCTGCAGTGGGGTCTCAAGAGGCAATGGACACAACACTCCCAGCCATTACACAAGCGAGTTCAGGTAACCAACCCGATGCGACAAGATATCGATTGGTGGCTCAGGAAACCCACTCTCGAAAAAGGAGCACCGCTCAACCCCCCACCTCACAATGCAGTCCTCACGACGGACGCTTCGCGGAAGGGATGGGGGGCGCATTTAGACCACCTGGAGACGCAAGGCCTCTGGTCCCAGTCAGAACAGGAGCTGCAGATAAACCTCCTAGAACTCCGGGCAATCCGGAATGCCCTACTCACGTTCCAAAACTATCTGCGGGGACGAAGAGTGATGGTCTACACAGACAACCAGGTGGCGATGTTCTACATAAACAAACAAGGGGGGTCGGGATCATGGCCCCTTTGCAGGGAGACGCTTCAGATTTTTTCTCATGCTTACAGACATTCCATTCATCTTCAAGCGACCTATCTTCCGGGTATAGTAAACACCAGAGCGGACAGATTGAGCCGCATCTTCTACCCACACGAATGGCAATTGAATCCCGAAGTACTACGAGACATCTTCAGCAGCTGGGGAACACCAGCCATAGACCTCTTTGCCACGGAAGAAAATGCCCAACTACCGCAATTCTGCTCAGTCCGACCCAGCCCGTCCCGCTTCACGCAGGACGCCTTCCTAATTCCTTGGTCGGCAAGTCTCCTATACGCCTTTCCGCCAATCCCATTAATAACGAGAACCATACAAAAATGTATGGCAGATCACAGTCAACTCATACTCATCGCACCAGCGTGGCCTCGACAACCGTGGTACAGCTATCTGTTACGGCTCTCAGTGGCGACCCCAATCCGCTTTCCGGACAGGCCAGACCTTCTCCTGCAAGACAACGGAGTGCTCATTCACCCACTCCTATCCTCCCTCCATCTAACTGCATGGAGATTGAGCGGGCATCTTTAACGGAGCAAGGGATATCTCAGACGGTGCAAACCATTCTTCTCGAATCTCGGAAACCGTCCACAAGGAGGTGTTACTCGTTCAAATGGAAACGCTACTACAACTGGTGCAGCGAAAGGAGTATTTCACCTACGGACTGTTCCCCAGCATCGTTACTGGATTACCTGCAGTCTCTCTATGACTCTGGACTGGCAACCTCGTCGATCAGAGTGCATCTCAGTGCAATAGCGGCGCATCATAAACCAATGAATAACCACTCGGTGGCGGAACACCCGCTACTATCAAGATTCTTTAAAGGTCTTTTACGTTTACGTCCTCCGGTCGTGAAACCACCGATACCGTGGAATCTTAATGTACTCCTGGAACAACTAACCCTGCCGCCATTCGAACCCTTGGAGTCGGCACACCTGAAGTTTCTCACCTGGAAGGTAGTGTTTCTGGTAGCCATCACGTCAGCACGACGGGTCAGTGAGCTACAAGCACTGGTACACTATGAACCGTATTTACAATTTCATCATGACAAAGTTGTCCTGCGAACTCACCCTTCGTTCCTACCAAAGGTTATTTCCACATTCCATCTCAATCAAACTATAGATTTGCCGATATTTTTTCCAAAACCACACGCTAACGACAGGGAACGCTTGTTACACACCTTAGATTGTAAAAGAGCATTGGCATACTATAAAAGGAGGACACATTCCCCAAACAGGACATCACAACTGTTTGTGTCATTTAATCCAAATGCTCCAGGCTTAGCAGTAACTAAACGCACCATAGCCAGCTGGATAGTACAATGCATCAAGTTTTGCTATTCCAAAAAAGGAACCCCGCTGCTTGCACAACCCAAAGCTCATCAATTAAGAGCCGTGGCGACATCGGTAGCACATCTCCGCAACGTTCAACCAGTAGATATATGCAAAGCAGCCACGTGGTCTTCCCTGCACACCTTCACATCTCACTACTGCATAGATAAACAGTCAGCAGGAGATGCAATTCTGGGACACACAATTTTACAAGCAGTCACCAAGTGATCTACGACTGCCACAACAACTCACGCTACCGGAAGGAAACAGCGTGTACGGAGGCTTGGGACTCCCATACAGCATGGCTAATTCAGCCCTGCTATCGACGGGAAAAAGCAAGTTTGCTTACCGTAAACGGTGTTTCCGTAGATAGCAGGATGAATTAGCCATGCTGACCCACCCGCCTCCCTGGCAGTCGATAGGTCCGCGATATGCGCTAGCTTAAATACAGACTGAGGAGAACCGTTGATACTGCGCGGGAACCCACGCGCAGCCGCAGAGGATCAAAGATCTACACTCTGCTACAAAGCTCCGCCTCCTGGGCCCTGATGGACAGTTCCCATACAGCATGGCTAATTCATCCTGCTATCTACGGAAACACCGTTTACGGTAAGCAAACTTGCTTATTCTGTCTGAACAGAAATTGCATAAATAGTAAACATCCCACACCAAAACAGCACCAATTTCCAGCACTTAAACAGTAACCACCTTACCTAAGAAAAGGCAACACTGAAAATATTACACCAGGCCTTAAGACACCAATACATCACCGAACAAACCCACAGTAATGTTAATTTTGTACCGTTGAGAAATTGTCACACCAAACTGATTAGTTTACTTAAACTCATAGCTTATTGCACTTTATTGTTACCGTACTATGATGGCACATGTTCAAGTTGTAAGCTATACCAATCATAATTATCGTGCCTATGTTGTGATGGTTCTCCAACTTAACGACGGTATAGAAGAGTTTTTAAATAAATAAAAATATTAGGAAAATGGACAGAGTCAGGCTGCTATAGAGCCCTACACAGAAACTACACACCAGCAGAAAACCTCACCTCAGTCACATGTGCTGACCCTCACCTAACAAAGAAGAAAGAGACCAAAACGCATAACTAGAAGCATACAGACAAAAACCGAATTGGAAACCGCAACAAGCCAGAGTCTCTGCATGCAGTGCAATAAAGGAAAAAAGAAACATCACCCATCCTTATAAAACAAATCAAGAAATATAAAATCAGTAGCAGTAAAACCATATTAACAAAAAGAACAGGTTATTTCAAAACAGCTGATGAATGGAATATCCAATAATTAAAATATCATATAAAAAATGTCTAGATACCAATAAAATATTTCAAAATAGCAGACACAAAGACCCAGTAATGAAAAATAAGGATACAAAAATTGTTTGCTCTGTATACTTGAGAATGTTTGATATCCAGGTGCCCTGAAAATGTTTTGAATTAGCAGGAGAAGGGATGGTTTGCTTGCAACTTTCTTCTTTCTCTCACACACTGGCTCTCAATCGCTCACATATACTCTTAATTACACTTTTACACACATGCTGTCTATCTTTTCACGCTTACACACACAGGCTGCCTTTTTCTCTCGCTCACAGACTCTCATTCACATGCTTACAAACATGCTCTCTCTTTCTCTCATTTACACACAGGCTGTCAATCACATACTCACATGCTCTCTCACCTAAACCAGCTCTCAATCACACAAAGACACACATGCTCTCTCTCTTTCTCTTATTTACACACAGGCTCTCAATCTCATACTCCCTCACCTAAACCAGCTCTCAATCATTCACATGCATGCTATCTCACTCACACACACACACACACACACACACGATCTCAACACACATGCTTACTCATTCACTCACTCCCCCCCCCCCCCCCCCCCCCCCCGAATTAGCGGCAGCAACAGCCTCCTCCACGTCCAACCTTAAAGGCAGCAGCAACCTACTTCACTTTCAGCCCTCGCGGAGGAGGAGTCCCATCGGCGGCAGGGGTTGACGATCTTCATTTTCCTCCGAGCCGCGCTGCACATTTTTCCGGCCACGCCTCTCTTCTTTTCTTCGGGCCGACGCTGACCACACTAGCATGGTCTCTCCTTCCCGCGCACGCACTCGCTACTCACCACTTCCGCTTCTGGGCCGTGGGGGCGGGGTGGGAAGAAGACCATGCCTGTGCCGCTCAGCTGACTCCAGCTGTCCTGCCGCATTCCGCCCGGGCTGACAGCATTTTAAGCCCGGGCGGAGGAGGACCGGGGAGCAGCTGGGTCAGCGGGGATCGGATCCTATGACGGCATTGCTCCGAAAGGCCTCTTCAGGTTGGGTGGGCCTGGGTCCAAATTGGGTGGGCAACTGCCCACCCGTGGCTACGCCACTGGTCTCTTCTCCAAGCTGAACAGCCCTAACCTCTTCAGCCTTTCCTCATAGGGGAGCTGGTCCATCCACTTTATCATTTTGGTTGCCCTTCTCTGTACCTTCTCCATCGCAACTATATCTTTTTTGAGATGCGGTGACCAGAATTGTACACAGTATCAGGGGTGGATTGGCCTATTGGGGCTTCGGGCATGCCCTGGTGGGCCGGTCAGGGCAGTCATGTGACACTGGTGCTGCTCGCAGCGGCCCCATGCCCACAGAAGCACTGAAATTAACACCCGGCCTGCAGCAGTTCTGGTGCAGCAGAGAGCTTCCACGAGGCTCTCTGGTCATTTCTGGGGGGGGGGTGGGGGTTTGTATTCTTTGCTTGTCCCATGGCTGCAGCCATGGTTCTAGAGGCCTATGCAGTGGCATAGCCAAGGGTGGGCCTGGGTGGGAAGTTGTCCATCCAATTTGGACCCAGGCCCACCGAACTAGAACCAGAAGAGGAGTGCCGGAACTGCAAGACCAGCAAGGGATCCCATCCCTACGATGGTGAAGAGGAGGACCCAGACCTGGCATGACCAGGTGTGCATTTGCACGGCTGCGGAGCAGCACACCCGGTGGCAGGAGAGGCTGCAGGCTGGTTAGGCTCTACCTGCGGCCTCTCCTGCTGCCGTAGGGTCCACCAATCTTCCTGTTTGGGGAGGGGGGAGGGAGCGGAAGCGCCGCGCACAGCTTCCGCTTCCTCTCCCTCAAAGCAGGAAGATCGTGGGCCGTACGGCCTGAAGATAGGAGGAGGCTGACAGCAGCAGGAGAGGCCCACCAACCTTCCTGCTTGGGGAGGGAGCGGAAGCTGTGCGAGCGCTTGAAAGGGTGTATGTGTGGTGAGAATGGGAGCTTGAGTGTGTGTGTGTGTGTATTTATTTATTTCGGTGCTTTTATATACCGAGGTTTAGCAGTTAGCCTTCACCCCAGTTTACAGTAGAACAACTTATTACATCGAAACCAGTACATGGAACAAGAGAGGTAGAGAATACATCGAACTGGTAACATAGAAAACATAGAACAAAACTTAAATACTTGAACAGGGTTGCGTCGTGTTTAACTTTAAACTTTGCATTGCATGAAAGCACAGGGAAATGAGTTTATAGAGAACAAAAGTACAAGGTACAAAACTCTAGTGTAGCTTATTGAGTTCATCTGGGAAGGGAAGTTCTAGTGGAGGGGTTATAACATTTAGCCCACGCCGTCTCTGAAAGTTTGGCTAAATAATCAGGTTTTCAGTTCTTTTTTTGAAGGATTTGCAGTCTGATATCGATCTAAGGTATTGGGGTAAGGTGGTCCATAAGAATGGGCCAGCAATTGAGAAGGCTCTGTTTCTTGTACTCGTGAGTTTCGCTGTTGGGAGTGATGGTATGTCGAGAAATAGTTTGCTTGCCGATCTGGTGTGACGTTGAGGTCTTTGTTGGTGTATCATGTTGCTGAGTGTTCTCCGTTTTTTATAAGGCGTTGTGCACTATAGTTAGGGTCTTGAATTCGATCCGTTGCTTGATTGGGAGCCAGTGAAGACTTTTTAGCACAGGGGTGATGTTCTGACTTTTTTTTGCCTGTTAGGATTCTGGCTGTGGCATTTTGTAGCAGCTGGAGTGATTTTAGTGTAGATTTGGGAAGACCTAATAAAATCGAGTTGCAGTAGTCAGTGCTGTTGGAAATTAGTGATTGAAGGACTGTGCGGAATTCCTGATGGTGGAGAAGTGGCTTGAGACTTTTCAGGACGTGCAGTTTATAGAATCCTCCTTTGGTTTTGGTAGTTTAGAATGGGAGCTTGAGAGTGTGTGTGTGGGGGGGGGGGGGGGGCAGTGAGAGCTTGTGCGTGTGGAGGGTGGGAGAGGGGGAGAGTATATGAGAGAGCTTGAGTATGTGAGGGAGTCTGTGAGTGTGTGTAAGGAAGGGAAGAAGACAGTAGTAGGAGACAGACACGGAAAAGGAATTAAGAAATGATGGACATGGGGGGGGGAAGAAACCAGGACCAACTGATTAGAAAAATACAAAGATCAGACAACAAAGAAAAATATATTTTGAAATATTAGCAATTGGAATATGCTATCTTTGGGAATGTGCATTTCTTATATTTTTGTATTTGCTCTTTCTTCAGTATTCCTCTGTTCACAGTCTAGTTTCTCAGGCTATTTTAGTTTTATTTGCGTGATTCTGTTTCTAATTTGTAGTCTCATTTCTATATTAGGTAAGTGGTGTTCTCTGTTTTGCCTGTGCGTGACTGAAGTGCAGTATTTCTGCTAGCGTGTAGTTTCTCTGTAGTAGTAGTCCAGCTTGTTCTGTTACTCCAGTAGGTGATGTATTAATGTTCTAGGGACTGGTGTAGTATTTGCATTGCTGCTTTTTCGTAAGGTTGCTGTTATTTGAGTCCTGAGAGTCAGTGCTGTGACTGGTATGGCAAGGTTCTAGATGCCTCTTTCTTTGCAGGAGTTTGTTACTTCACAAAATAGCAGTGGAAGGATATTTTTTGTTGAGGTGACACAAGAATTTGAATTTTTTTTTTTCATGTTGTAATGTGAATTGCCCTAGCTCTGCTCTGCACATGTTCATGATTGATGCAGTTTTATTGTAGTTCTGATGATTTCTGGCTTTCTGCAAAGAGGATTCATGAAAGAATACATTAATTTTTGTTTTATTGCATGATTGATTGGATCTGATTGTTTTGCTTGCTTTTTACATGATATACTCGTGCATTTATAAACTGCAATAAATATAAAATAAATTAATACAGATTAATAAGGAATTCCTCTGCTCTCTCGCTCAGTGATAACCAGCAGCAGTCTCTGTAAGTTTTCACACTTAACCAGTTCTGTCTTTCTAATGGACCCTCAGCAGTAGAGTGAGGTCAGCAGCTTGTTCTGACTCTGGGATTAAGCCCGTCAGTTCAAGCTGCTGGTGACTGTTGTATTGTTGTACTGCCACCTGCTCTTCTACTGAAAATAGTAAATGTTCTCAAACTAACAGGTTTCTTGTTGAATGAAAGTACTTATTGAAATACTTTATAAATGATTATATGTGGGCACGGCCCATGGATTTTATAACATGTGTGTCGGGTAGCTTTTTTTTTTCATGTTTTAAGGGTGTGTGCATATATATGTAAATTATATTGTATGTGTAATTGGGTACCCATGGGCCAATATGGAGAAAAATCCCCTGGCCACTATTTTCCCACAATCTGCCCCTGCACAGTATCCAAGGTGCAGTCTCGCCATGGAGCGATACAGAGGCATTATGACATTTTCCATTTTATTCACCATTCCCTTTCTAATAATTCCCAACATTCTGTTTGGTTTTTGACTGCTGCAGCACACTGAACCGATTATTTCAATGTGTTATCCACTATGATGCCTAGATCTTTCTTGGGTGGTAGCTCCTAATATGGAACCTGACATTGTGTAACTATAGCATGGGTTATTTTTCCCTATACACATCACCTTGACTGGGGGTGTGTGTGTGTGAGACAGAGACTGGGCAGGGAGGTGACTGGGGGGTGTGTGAGCAACTTGTGGGCCCTAAAGAAGAGGACCTTAAGGACAGAGCTTCAGCAGCTGCTGCTGCTGCTCCTGGTATTTGCTTTCAAGGGAAAGGAGTAGGAGAGTTGCTGGAGAGGGTAAGTAAAGGTGGCATTTTAAGTTTATTTTTCTTGATTGACTGCCATTTTAATTATTGTTATGTGATGAGTCTGCTGTTTGAAATATTTTATTGATATTTGGACAACTTTTTTAATTTTTAATTTTGACATTTTTCTGTTCAGCTGTTTTTGAAACATTTATTAATATAGTTTTACAGTTATTTCTGTGTGGGGATCTATAGCAGCTTGGCTTGTTCTGTTTTCCTAATAGGAGGTGTTAGTGTTTAGGACCTGATTTAATATTTGTAGTGTTGCCGTTTCATAGATAGGGTTATGTGTTCCATAATGCAGGTGTAACTTTGTGCAGATTAGTTTCTGTGCATTATTGCAGATCCTGGGACTGTTAGGTGCTATATTTCTCTTTCCATTTCTCCAAGTTTGCACTGCCTGCATAGTGGTTTTTTGGTTTTCCGTTCCAGTTTGTCTCCATATTTATAATTTCCTAGCATGTAGCCAGATGGACTCAGAACAAATGGGTATAGTGTGCTCGTGCTAGCAGTTGGAGACGGATCTGACGTCAGCACGTGGTACATATACCCCTGCAGGAAGTGCAGACGCTCAGTAATTTCCGTCTCCAAAGCAGTTTGGAGCTACCTCACGCTCGCTGAGCGTGTTTCCAATTTCTAACGACTAAATTCATAGAAGAATTCTACCTGAAGACGAGCCCCGCACTCCTGCAGTGATACCAGAGGGTCCCGCCCCCAGTTGAGTTTCCCAAGGTGATTTCCGTGGTCCCTCGGAGGTAAGAAGCCTCGGTCCGGTGGCCAAATCACGGCAGGGATCTAGCCCCCCGAGTGAGAAGGGCTCGGGCACGGCTGAGAGGCGCCTCGGTCCCGATCCGTTTGCGGTGAGGACTTTGTCCCCGAGCGAGACGAGTTCGGGCGCGGCCTAGAGGCAGCGGGTGCACTTCCTCGAGCGCGGCGGTGACGGTAATCACCCTCTCCCCCCGCAGCCGGAGACCGCCTGGGTTGCAGCTGGGAAGCGCCGAAAATCAGGTAAGGCGTACATCTCTTACTTTTGCTGGTCTCCGAAGAGCGAGGATTGGCGGCGTCTGTCTATGTGAAGACCCGCCAAGGAGGTCGCCATTTTGCCTGCCTGCTCGCCGTAGCCATCTGCCCTGGTTCACAGGTAACGGGCGCATAGGATAAGACGCCCGAAGGATAAGGCGCACATTGTTAGGCGCGCTTAATAGTGGGCACATCTCCGCGCATAAGCCTCGCGCATCCTACAAAGCGTATACTTAGGCTGAGAGCGCACAGACGCGATGGAGCGTAAGAGAGCCCATGCGTCCTCAGAGGCGGCACCTCCAGAATCGGGCATAAAAGCTCTAGGCCTCTGCTCAGCATGCCTACTCAGAGCGAGGAAGCAGACTCCCTATGCGCCCAATGTGAAGAGGCCCTGGGAGTTCCAGGCCAGGGCCGGTCTCAGCCCAGATTGATTGCTAGTTCCTCAGGGAACACCCCGGATCCAGCAAGCCAAGCTGAGCAGCTGGGGAACCCGGGAGACCTGGTGCCCTTAAGGCTTGAACCTGCTTCGCTTTCCTGGGTGGAATTATTCAAGGGGATTCACGCCTTTGTCCAGATGCAGTCTGAACCCCGAACGGACCCATATGCGCCGGATGACCCTGCCCCTGGACCCTCTAGATCTAGACACGGAAACCTGCCACCTGGAAGCCCCACTTATGGGGATTCAGATTACTCTGAGGGAGAACTTCCCTCTGGGATAGAGCTGTATCGAACCATGAGACGCTTCTTTCCTAAGGAGGATCTCCCGGACCTGGTCTCTCAATGCCTGTCGGAACTGGCTATCCCAGGCCAAGGCACCCCAGGGGAACCTAAAATGAACCCCCTGCTAGAAGGCCTTCGTCAAACGGCCCACCATTTTCCCCTCCTACAAGCAGCGCAACAGCTAATCGACCTGGAGTGGAATGCGCCGGAGGCTTCATTCAAAGGGGGTCGGGCCTTGTCTGGCATGTACCCCCTGGATCTGGCTACCAAGGAGCTGCTGGCGTGCCCTAAGGTTGACGCCATAGTTAGCGCAATTGTGAAGCACACCACCATTCCAGTGGAGGGAGGGGCGGCCCTCAAGGATACACATGACCGGCGCTTGGACGCCATTCTGAAACAAGCCTTTGAGGTGGCAGCCATGTCTCTATGAATTGCGGCCTGCTGCACAGTGGTGACGCATTCCTGTTTATCACAAGCCAGGAACAACACTCTGGGAGAAGACATTTTATTTATTATTTATTTATTTTTATATACTGACATTCATCTCAATTGAGATCACACCGGTTTACATTCAGGTACTGTAGGTATTTCTCTATCCCCAGAGGGCTTACAATCTAAGTTGTTGTTTTTTTTTTTGTAGGGTAAAGTGACTTGCCCAAGGTCACAAGGAGTGACAGCGGGACTTGAACCTTGGTCTTCTGGTTCATAGTCCACTGCTCTAACCACTAGGCTATTCCTCCTCCACCAAAAGACATGGAATCAGCTCTCTCGTTCCTCACTGACTCTGCCTCCGACCTAGTTCGTACAGCAGCCAAGGGAGTATCATCCTCAGTGGCAGCCAGGAGACAGCTCTGGCTACGAAATTGGTCTGCCGACTCTTCCTCCAAGACACGCCTTACAAGAATGCACTTTAAGGGATCCCTTCTGTTCGGCAGTGACCTCGAGCAACTGGCTAACAAATGGGGCGCCTCTCCATTACCCCGTCTACCAGAAGACAAGTCAAGGAGAAACCAGCGCCCTTTTCCTAGGCCGTCCAGAGGTAGAAGCTCTCATCGCTTCAACCCCTATAGGAATAGCTATCAAGCACCTCGTTCTCAGACCAGGAACCAGTCCTTTCGGACCAGGCACAACAAGAGGGGAACCGTCTCGGGTTTGGGTCCCGGCCTCACCCCATAATGAGAATCAGCCGACCCATCCGGGGGAAGAAGCCATAGGGGGCAGGCTAACCCTATTTTACCGCAGATGGGTCTAGATTACTTAGGACCAGTGGGTCCTCGCCATCATCCGAGAAGGATATTACCTGGATTTTCTTCACATCCCTCCGGACAAGTTTGTGGAATCTCCGTGTCCACCCCCCAAGAGGGCGGCACTGGAAACTACCTTGTTGAGGCTTCTGTCCCTAAAAGCCATAATCCCAGTGCCTGCATGGGAGATAAATTCGGGGCATTACTCCATTTATTTTATCGTACCCAAGAAAGAGGGCACTTTTTGGCCCGTTCTGGACCTCAAGTCGGTCAACCGACACTTAAGGGTCCCGAGATTTCGCATGGAAACTCTGCAGTCGGTCAGAAGTTCAATGAAGCCAGGAGAGTTTCTCACGTCCCTGGATCTGTCAGAGGCATACCTGCATATCCCTATCCATCTGGATCATCAGCGCTACTTACGCTTCAAAGTACTGAATCGACACTTCCAGTTCCGGGCTTTACCCTTCAGGTTAGCCACTGCGCCGCGGACCTTTACCAAGGTAATAGTAGTGGTGGCGGCGTCACTCAGGAAGGAATCCTCGTCCATCCCTACCTGGAAGATTGGCTGATCAGGGCAAAGTCACGGGAGGAGAGCCATCGGGCAACCAACAGAGTTGTATCTCTTCTGGAAAGCCTAGGATGGGTGGTCAACACAAACAAGAGTTCCCTACAGCCTTCCCAGTCGCTGGAATACTTAGTAGTCTGATTCGAATCCCAGGCAGACAAGGTCAGCCTGACCTCCAAGAGGAGTTCGAAACTCTGGAATCGTCTACAGACCCTGCTGAGCGCCACCCGGCCCACAGCTTGGGATTACCTGCAGGTCCTCGGTCTAATGGCATCCACTCTGGACGTGGGCCCGGGCCCATATGAGACCGTTAAAACGCTCCCTCCTCTCTCGGTGGAGCCCATGGTTACACAACTATACCATGCATCTACCTCTACCAACCAGAGTGTGGAACCAGCTACGGTGGTGGTTGCAGCCCGGCCACACGAGCCGGGGGTCAAAGATGTCTTCCCCAACGTGGACCCTGCTCACTACAGATGCCAGTCTGAGCGGATGGGGAGCACACTGCGAAGAGCTCATCACCCAGGGGCGGTGGAACAGAGAAGAGTCAGGGTGGAACGTCAACCTACTAGAGGCACGGGCAGTCAGGTTAGCATGCCTGCGATTTGCCAACAGACTTCGAAACAGAGCAGTCGGTGATGTCTGACAATGCCACCACGGTGGCATAAATAACCAACAGGACGGAACCAGGAGCCAACAGGTATCCTTGGAAATAGCCCCCCTGATGGCCTGGGCGGAAGCAAATCTCCAGGACATCTCCGCCGTCCACATTGCCGGGAAGGACAACACCATGGCAGACTTCCTCAGCAGAGAGAGCCTAAATCCAGGGGAATGGCAGCTGTCCTCCACAGCCTTCCAGATGATTGTGGATCGATGGGGGACTCCGGGCATGGACCTACTAGCGGACAGGTCCAACGCTCAAGTACCCAGATACTTCAGTCGCAGGCGAGATCCGTTATCCCACGGGATCGACACCCTGGTACAGCCATGGCCTCAGGGGATCCTGCTATACACCTTCCCCCATGGCCCCTGCTGGGCGCCGTCCTACACAGATTCAGCGGCACAGAGGCCTAGTTCTGCTGGTGGCCCCAGACTGGCCAAGAAGACCCTGGTATGCAGACATGAGAAGACTTCTGGCAGGGGAGCCTCTACCCCTGCCCCCTCTCAGGGACCTGCTACGACAAGGTCTCATCCTCCACGAGGATCCAGCTAAATTCTCTTATGGTCTGGCCATTGAGAGGGCTCGACTGAAGAAGAGGGGATACTCAGGGGCAGTAATAGATACACTTCTCCGAGCATGCAAGTTCTCCACATCACTAACGTATATAAGGATCTGGAGAGTATTTGAAGCTTGGTGCGAAACTCGCAGCACCAATCCACATGCAGCAAAAATTCCCATCATTTTGGATTTCCTGCAAGATGGACTTCAGAAGGGTCTGTCCCTCAATTCAATCAAGGTCCAGGTAGCAGCGTTATCCTGCTACGGCTCCAGGAGTGACAGCAACAGCATTGCCACACACCCAGACGTTTCACGTTTCCTGAAGGGAGTCAAACACATTCGTCCGCCACTGAAGTGGCCACTGCCCCTGTGGAACCTCAACCTAGTTTTGGAACTCCTAGCGGGATCCACCTTCAGACCCCTTCGGGGCCTGTCCCTCCGTTCACTAACCTTGAAGATGGTGTTCTTACTGGCGGTATGCTCGGCACGCCGCATCTCTGAGCTACAAGCACTGTCCTGCCGTGATCCATTTCTCAGAATCACCCCAGGGACTATCCATCTTCGCACGGTTCCCTCCTTCTTACCCAAAGTAGTCTCACACTTCCACCTCAACCAATCCATTTCCTTACCAACCACGGAAGGGTTGGAGAAGTCAGACTGTCGAGTACTGCGCCATCTCGACATCGGCAGGATACTGGCCAGATACCTGAAAATGTCAGAAGCAGTACGAAAGACGGACCACCTGTTCGTCCTGCACAGTGGGGAAAGACAAGGAGAAGCAGCCTCACGGGCGACTATCGCCCGCTGGATCAAAGAAGTTATAACGGCGGCCTACGTAGAAGTGGGAAAACCACCACCTCTATGGGTCAAGGCCCACTCTACCAGAGCACAAGCGGCCTCCTGGGCAGAAACTAGAATGCTGTCGCCTGCCGAGATATGTCGGGCAGCAACGTGGTCCTCCATCCATACCTTATCCAGGTTCTACCGTCTGGATGTACAGGCCAGGGAGGACTCGGCATTCGCAAGGGCAATCCTAAACGGACCTCGGGCAGCCTCCCTCCCAGTCCGGGAGTAGCTTTTGTACATTCCATTTGTTCTGAGTCCATCTGGCTACACGCTAGGAAATGGAGAGATTACTTACCTGATGATCTCGTTTTCCTTAGTGTAGACAGATGGACTCAGCATTCCGCCCGGCTGCCAATATACATGGGGTTTCACCGATTCAAGGTAAGCCATGTTTTTCTTACATAGGGCATCCACCCTGCCGGGTGTCGACACCTTCCGGTTGAGAACACTGGCGGTCTCCAGCTCTGTCAATCGGTCAGGGCAATCATATTGGGTTGATCAATCGGTCAGTCACAACATATATCCAGAAAGCTTTTGCAAGGAAGATTACTGAGCGTCTGCACTTCCTGCAGGGGTATATGTACCACGTGCTGACGTCAGATCAGTCTCCAACTGCTAGCACGAGCACACTATACCCATTTGTTCTGAGTCCATCTGTCTACACTAAGGAAAACGAGATTATCAGGTAAGTAATCTCTCCATTTGTGGTCTTTCTGTACTTGGTGAAGTCTGTTCTGTGTGTGTGCCCGAGGTGAGGTATTTTACTAGCATGTAGGCAATTGTATCAATCTTATTTGTTGTGTTTTCTCAATAGGTTATGCATTAGTGGTAAATTATTGCCTTTTCATAAGGAGGGTTATGGTAATAAAGGGAGTTTGTTTTGCTTTTACCGAGATGTCGTCAGAACCAGAATATCTGAGTTCTGTGGGTAATGCCCTAGTTCTGCTCTGCATCCATTGTTAAGGGTCAAGGAAGTTCCCGTGAATGCAGAGTGTATGTTTACATATAGCCTTATGATGGCCACATGCTCAGTGTGTCATGGATGTGAGAACCATCTGCTGTAGAGCAAACAGAGGATGGCTCTGTCCTGTATACGGGTGCATAACTTGGATGTACGTCGCTCATTTGAAGGGACGTGCGTCCAGAATGAGTGTGTGTTGTGTATGTCCAGGTTGGATGCAGATTTTTTTTTTAATGCATGTGCATCTTCGGCCATACTAGGTTTTTTTTTTTGTTTTTTAAAACTAACATTTTAAAGTAATTCAGCTGGAGAATGGACATTTTGAACGGCAGCATCAAATTGGTCTGTCAGATGCCGTCAGTGTGTGGAGGTGCAGGGTTTTGATCATGAACCACTAATGCAGCACAGATTTTTAAATAGTTAGTTTCACCAGCAGGCTCTAAGAACTAATTTCCAGATTTAATTATGGCCTAGCTGCAGGCTCATAAGCCTCACTGTAAGAGCCTGTTCTTAGTGGAAAGGTCAATGCCAGACATACTGAAAGGGGCAAGTATTAAACCAATCATAAAGAGAAAAAACAGTGCCCCCTTCCCCCCCCCCCCCCCCCGTGCCTAAGCAACTACAGATCAGTTTCCAATCTACCACTAATTGCTAAATTAATAGAAAACTGTACAAAAACTGGCTGATCATCTGGACAATAATATACCGTACCCCTCACAACATGGATTCCGTAGAAAGTGCTGCTCTCTGACCAATAACGTTTTGATAGTGGAAAACACTACATCCTGGTGATGCTAGACCTATCATCAGCCCTTGACACAGTAAATCATGATATACTTCTAAAAAGACTAGAAGAAATAGGACTAAACCAAAAAACTATCAACTGCTTCAGATCATACCTCAGTAACAGATTTTTTTCAAGTCCAAATTAAAAACGTATTGTCTGAGAGAATAAATCTTCAAACTGGAGTACCACAGGGATCTGCACTCTCTGCAACACTCTTTAACATTTACCTGCTTCCCGTGTGCCATCTACTAGCAGGCCTGGGAATCATACACTACATATTTATTTATTTAAATTCTTTTAATATACCGATGCTCAAGACCAGGCCTTATCGTACCGGTTTACAATAAACTAGGGGGAAACCAGTTAACAATGAAAGCAAAAAGTTACATTATAACAGGGAATGTGGAACTAGGCTGTTAGTAATTGTTTAACCTATCCTTTTTTCTAACTGGAGAGCAGGGCATATAAGCAGGAGTAAGTGCTTACATGGTAAGCATTATATACAAATTTACATAGTGTATATGATTAGGCAAGTTATATGAAAGTGCAGTTAGCCGAAAAAACAGTTCCTTTGAGTTGCGGAAAGGGACGCAACCGTGGGGTATGTGACTGTGTGGGTGATCCTGAGGTTTCTTCAAGGGTATGCTTGGGCGAACAGCCAAGCTTTTAATTTTTTTCTGAAAGTGATATGGCAATGTTCCTGGTGGGAGAGATGATGACATTCAATTATTACTACCCATTGAAGACACAATCGAAAAAACACTAAACCTGGCTAACATGTACCTAGACATCAAACAGTTACTAAACCAGATGGAGCTAGTGATTAATATCGAAAAAACAGAATTCTTACATCTAGAACGGAAAACAAATGACAGTGATTCAAACTCCAATACAACTTAAACATAAAGAGAAAATAGAATTAGCTGAAAAAGTTCGGAACCTCAGTGTGATAATTAACACAGAATTCAGCCTAAAACACGTATCTCTAAAAGTCAAAGAAGGATATGCTAAACTTATGGTTCTCAGGAAACTAAAACCTTTACAAACACCTACAAACTTTAGAACTATCCTGCAAGCATTAATATTTGCGAGCACAGACTACTGTAATGCCCTTCTCTTAGGATTACCATACTGCACATTAAGACCTCTCCAAAAACTCAAACTCTGCTGTGAGAATACTTACCGGTAAAAGAAAAAGGATCACATCACTGAAACTCTAGCTGAATTACACTGGCTGCCCATTGAACACAGAGTACAATACAAACTACAATGCACTATACATAAATTAATTCACGATGAAAAAGCCGAATGGCTGAACACAGCACTACGGGTACACATCCCACATAGAAACCTAAGATCCGCTAACAAAGCCCTCCTAACATCCCCTCCGTTAAAACAGCAAGACTGATCCAAGTCAGAGAACGGGCGCTATCTTTAGCCGGACCCATATTATGGAACACCATGCCTCTAGAGATTAAATTACAGAGATTTTAAAAAGCGTTTGAAAACCTGGCTTTTTAAACAAGCATTCATTAGAGAAAACGAAGTTTAGGAGAGTAATGAATACAGGCAGCAGAACACCAGCACAGCACTTCACTCAAGATGTGCGACTTTGTTGTTTTATTGCACCATTAACATAAGTAAAAATATATAGTTCAATAGAATTATGCATAAACAGACAATATTTATAACGTTCATCAACTTGTCTTTATTATGAAACTGTTACTGACCTTTGTGGCAATTTTATAGATAGTGTTAATATATACAACCCCCATAATTTTATATGTGCCTTTCTTTAAACCGTTGTGGTGATATATAACTTAACGACGGTATACAAAAGATTTTAAATAAATATTGGTCTTATCCACTCTGTTCCACCACAAGAATGAGCTATGGCAGAGGTCTCCATACTACAGCTCGTGGGCTGGATCTGGCCTGTGGCATATGCCTTGCCAGCCCACCAAGTTTTTTTTGTGCCTGTGGCCATATTGGTTTGGAGAAAGGCTTATAGATTTTTGTGGCCCACCTGTAGCAGGGTGGTGGCAGGAAAAGACTCTGAGACCTAGCGTTCTTCTCACACTATGGGACCAGTGCAATATATCAGCATGGAAAACTGAGCTTTCCTAACCTGCGCCCAGCACCTCTCCTGGACCAGAGCTTGAATATTAAATGAGGTCACCCTGCCAAGGAGGTGCTAGGGACCAATGTATGCCCCTAGTGCCTCCTTGGCAGCAGGTATCCAAGAGAGGTGTCAGTCAGGTGGCTTGTCAGCGGGTTAGGAAACCAGACGCTCAGTTTTAATTGAACATCTCTTTTCCTAACTGGTACACGTTTTTTTTTTTTTTTTGGTTTTGTTTTTAATAAACGTGTGGTTCTTCTGACTTAATATCGCCACAGTATAAAATTGGATGATGTACAGCCTGCTCTGGGCAGGCAGTAATTTTTGAGTGTAAAAATGTGCAGGTCAGGTGCACATTTTTCTTTGGATCTGGGGAGATCCAACATGCATTTGAGATGAGCGCTATTAATTTTGCAGGGCGGAGGGGTTTGGATGTGCATTTTGGACATGCTAATCCCCTTATAGCATAAAGGGTTGTGGGCGTGTGTCCAACCATGGTTTAAACAGTGTGCTCAGGACACCTCTTATGATTCACTTCTATTTTCTGGTAATGGCATCCTCTGCTCATTCTGTTCTGACCTGAGGAAGGGAGTCTGGGAATCGATAAGCATCCCCTTATTCTTTCTTTGTGTAACTTATTGCTATGCATTCAAGAGGACTAACATCCCAATACTTTGTATTGGGGGGGGTTTATGCAATAGTTGCTGCTGTTGAGCTCTCCATCAATCTCATAATGCAAATGCCCAAGAAAACATTGCACGCTGTGGTGGGTGAGACAGTTTACAGCCCAGAGGGGGAGCGCTGCCACTACACCAATTACCAATATCCTTTTTATGTTAATACCATTCCTCCAAACATCCAGATATCACAAAAAGACATCTGTCGATACTATTAACCTTCTGCCTTAATGTTAACTGCCCCTCCTGCTGTGATATCAACCAGCAATATTCTAACTGAAGAGATTTTATTTGCCTTCACTTTCTAAGACCCTCCTACCTCATCCCAGTTATGTGTACTGGGAGGACTGGACTCATGATTTGCTAGAAAAGTAGAATAAAACTAAAACAAAAAAACTCCAAATTAATTTACAGTGCAATCTTTATTTATGTATTAACTTCCCAATCTAGGAAGTTAATAGGGGGGAAATGAAAGTGTTGTGATCCAGTATTAACCAACCTGTGCCAGAATTTAAACATATTTGGGACAGAACCAGTGCAGGGCTAAGGACAGGTGGGAAAAGGGTGCAACAAGCAGAATAATTGATGGGAGAGGCTGTGACTCTAGAATGGATTGAAAGTGAATACTCTGTGTCAGCCTGACTCCTTCCTATCCAGCTTGCATCATTTTGCACTCAGCAGCCTTACACGGAATTAAACTAATATATTAAGAAATACAATGTGATTTTGGAAGGGGGAGGGGCAGGACAAATACTACAATTGATGAAACCCCTGAAAATGGCATGGGGGGGAGGGCAGAAAAAGAAGACAAGCATGAGCAGACCCCCCCCCCCCCCCACTGTAAATTTACCAACCCCGGTGTCTGTACCCTCGTCACTTGCCCATGTGCTTGCTGCTGGACTGCAGAGTCCCAGTCCCTTTAGCAAAGGCCTTGCAGTTAGGAAGAATAGCTGAGCAGCTCATTCATCACTGCTCACACCTCCATGAGCGCAGGACATGTACCATATATATTTCAGCTGCGGATGAGGGACTTTGTATAAATCATTTTACTGAGGCAAACCCCATCAGCAATTACTGTCAGAGGCCTATTGAGCGAGCACACGAAACTAACTCTCCCACATTAATAAGAGATGTGCATATACAGATTTCTTTCATATATCTTTCCCCTAAATGCAGATAGCTCCTGAAAGGCTGCACTGTGCCTACCTGAATAATATTTATATTTACCTGCTTTAGAAAGGATTTCAGCACAGGCTGAGCCCAGCTCTTTTTTTTTTTTTTTTGCGCAAAAAAAAAAATCCTAATGCAAATTAAAAATGTATGTATTCATTTATTGTGCTTATATTCCACCTTTCCATCAATCAGTACAAGAGCGGGGAACAAATAGCCCAACAAATACAATATAAGTATACGTGAAACAGCAATAAAGGTATAAAAACACAAAATAACATATTACATAAACAAAACCAAAAAAATATACTCAGAAAAATGAATACATAATAGCAAACGATGCAAACAAGACCCTCAAATCCATTCAAACACTTTTTTAAAGCTTTTCAGGCCTCACTTTCAGAAGGAGTTATGCAAAGAAAGCACAGCTTTTCTGCATGTAAGAAAAAAAGAACATGCCATAATGGGTCAGACCAAGGGTCTTTCAAGCCCAGCATCCTGTTTCCAACAGTGGCCAATCCAGGCCATAAGAACCTGGCAAGTGCCCAAAAACTAGTAATAGCAGTGGCTATTTTCTAAGTCAACTTAATAGCAGGTAATGGACTTCTCCTCCAAGAACTTAACCAATCCTTTTTTAAACACAGCTATACTAACTGCACTAACCACATCCTCTGGCAACAATTTCCAGAGTTTAATTGTGTGTTGAGTGAAAAAGATCTTTCTCCAATTAGATTGAAATGTGCCACATGCTAACTTCATGGAGTGCCCCTAGTCTACTGTCTGAAAGAGTAAATAACCGATTCACATTAACCCGTTCTAGACCTCTCATGATTTTAAACACCTCAATCATATCCCCCCTCAGCCATCTCTTCTCCAAGCTGAAAAGTCCTAACCTCTTTAGTCTTTCCTCATAGGGGAGCTGTTCCATTCCCCTTATTTTGGTAGCCCTTCCCTGTACCTTCTCCATTACAATTATATCGTTTTTGAGATGCGGCGACCAGAATTGTACACAGTATTCAAGGTGCAGTCTCATCATGGAGCGATAGAGGCATTATGACATTTTCCGCCTTATTCACCATTCCATTTCTAATAATTCCCAACATTGGTTTGCTTTTTTGACTGCTGCAGCACACTGAGCTATTTTAAAGTATTATCCACTATGATGCCTAGATCTTTTTCCTAATATGGAATCTAACATCGTGTAACTACAGACAAGGGTTATTTTTCCCTATGTGGACAAGTGCAAGGTCCCTATAGGGACCTTGCACTTGTCCACATAAAACTTGATCTGCCATTTGGATGTCCAGTCTTGCAAGGTCCTCCTGTAATGTATCACAATCCGCTTGTGATTTAACTACTCTGAATAATTTTGTATCTGCAAATTTGATAAACGATCTCGCAAGAATACGATGAGTGAGGTTATCAAATTTTGCAGATGATACAAAAAAAAATAAAAATATATTATACAATAAGTATATGTGAAACAATGTATGTAATCAACTCCCTCAAGGTTCAGGTGGCCACGCTGGCTTGCTTCAGAGCCAAAGTGGACAGCATCAGTCTTATCAACCCATCCAAATGTTTCCCGCTTCCTGAGAGGGGTCAAACAAATCCAACCACCCTTAAAGTGGCCGGTGCCCCTATGGAATCTCAATCTAGTACTAGTCTTCCTAGCAGGAGCTTCCTTCAGACCTACTCGCGGTCTGTCACTAATGCTACTGACCTTGAAGACTGCATTCCTAGTGGCAATATGTTCAGCCCGTCGCATCTCCGAGCTACAAGCCCTATCCTGTCAAACCGTTCCTCAGGTTCACACCGGGATCCATACAACTATGCACGGTCCCCTCTTTTTTTTTTTTTCTTCTGAAGGTGATTTCTCAATTTCATCTCAACCAAACGATATCTCTACCATTTCCAGACAAATGTAAAGACTCTGAAGAGTCATGCAGTCTTCACCACCTAAATGTCGGCAGATTCCTAGTCCGATACCTGGAAAGATCGGAATCCATACAAAAGACGGATCACCTATTCATCCTTCACAGCGGGAAGAAATAAGGGGAAGCGGCCTCGCGGGCAAACATAGCCCACTGGATCAAAGAAGTAATCAAGGCGGCCTACATAGAGGCAAGGAAACCTCCACCTCTACAAGTCAAGGCACATTCCACAAGGGCCCAGGCAGTGTCCTGGGCTGAAACAAAGATGTCACCTGCCGAAATCTGTCGGGCGACCATACATACCTTCTCCAGATGCTACCGCCTGGATGTCCAGGCCCGGGAGGACACATCATTTGCAAGGGCAGTACTAAGTGGGCCATGGGCAGCCTCCCACCCAGTTCGGGAGTAGCTTTTGTACATCCCATTGGTCCTGAGTCCTTCTGCTACATGCTAGGAAATGGAGAAATTACTTACCTGATAATTTCGTTTTCCTTAGTGTAGACAGATGGGACTCTGCATCCTTCCCCCCCCTCCCCCCAGCTGCCCCAAAATCAGGAAATCTCGGGTGACAATCCCCGAGAGAAAGACTAGCACGGGTAAGCTAGGTATTACTCCTAGTTCAAGACGCCCATAGTTGCCGGGTGTCTGCTTTTTTCGGTTGAGTGCACTGGTGGTCTCCAATTGGAAATCAGTTGAACCAGTCCTAGTTAATCAAGATAACCAAGAAGTTATAGCACACACACATCCACAATTGCTTTTCAAGGAGATTACTGAAGAGCTAAGCTTCCTGCACGGGTATATGTAGGCTGATGTCAGCTTGAAATCTGACTCAGACTCCCAACTGCTATCAGGAGTACACTATACCCATTGGTCCTGAGTCCATCTGTCTACACTAAAGAAAACAAAATTATCAGGTAAGTAATTTCTCCATTTAATCCTGTTTCCTGTCTTATAACCAGTTTGTAATCCATGAAAGGATATCGCCACCTCTCCCATGACTTTTTACTTTTCTTAGAAGCCTCTCATGAGGGACTTTGACAAATGCCTTCTGAAAATCCAAATACACTACATCTACTGGTTCACCTTTATCCACATGTTTATTAACCCCTTCAAAAAAATGAAGCAGATTTGTTAGGCAAGACTTCCCTTGGGTAAATCCATGTTGACTGTGTTCCATTGAACCATGTCTTTCTATATGCTCTGCGATTTTTGATCTTTGGAATAGTTTCCACTATTTTTCCCAGCACTGAAGTGAGGCTCACTGGTCTATAGTTACCCGGATCACCCCTTGAGCCCTTTTTAAATATTGGGGTTACATTGGCCACCCCCCAAACCAGTCCAGGTGATTTGCTACTCTTTAGTTTGTCAATCTGCCCTACTACGTCTTCCTGGTTCACAGTGATTTGGTTCAGTTCGTTTGACTCATAACCCTTGAAAACCATCTCCAGAACTGGTATCTCCTCCATCCTCATTAGTAAACACGGAAGCAAAAAATTCATTTAGTCTTTCTGCAATGGCCTTATCTTCTCTAAGAGCCTCTTTAACTCCTCTGTCATCTAAAGGTCCAACCGACTCCCTCACAGGTTTCTTGCTTCGGATATATTTAAAAAAATTTTTATTATGAGTTTTTGCCTCTATGGCCAACTTCATTTCAAATTCTCTCTTCACCTGTGTTATCAGTGTTTTACACTTAACTAGACAATGCTTATGTTTTATCCTATTTTCTTCAGATGGAGCCTTCTTCCAATTTTTGAAGGATGTTTTTTTGGCTAAAATAGCCTCTTTCACCTCACCTTTTAACCATGATGGTAATTGTTTTGTCTGCCTTCCACCTTTCTTAATGTGTGGAATACATCTGGACTGCACCTCCAGGATTGTATTTTTAAACAATGTCCATGCCTGTTGAACACTCTTAACCTTTGCAGCTGCACCTTTCTTTTTTTTTTCTAACTATTTTCCTCATTTTATCAGTTTCCCTTTTGAAAGTTTAGTGTTAGAGCTGTAGATTTACTTATTGTCCCCTTCCAGTTAATTTAAATGTGATCGTGTTATGATCACTGTTGCCAAGTAGCCCCACCACCATTTACCTTTCTCACCAAATCCTGCGTTCCACTAAGAATTACATCTAAAATAGCTCCCTCTCTTGTTGGTTCCTGAACCATTTGCTCCATGAAGCTGTCATTTATTATATCCAGGAACTTTGTCTCTAGCATGTCCTGATGTTACATTTACCCAGTCAATATTTGGGTAATTGAAATCTTCCATTATTATTGCACTGCCAAATTGGTTAGCTTCCCTGATTTCTTTTAGCATTTCATCGTCTGTCTGACCATTTTGTCCAGGTGGACAGTAGTATACTTCTTACCGAACACGTATGGGATTTCTACCCATATAGATTCTACTGAGCATTTACTCTCTTGTATGATCTTTATCCTGTTGGGCTCTATATCCTCCCAGACATAAATTGCCACACCCCCACCAAGTTGATCCTCCCTATCATTGCAATATAATTTGTACCCTGATATAGCACTGTCCCAATGGTTATCCTCTGTCCACCAAGTCTCTGTGATGCCAATTATGTCAATTTCATCATTAACTGCTATACACTCTAACTCTCCCATCTTACTACTTAGACTTCTGGCATTGGCATACAGACATTTCAAAGTGTGTGTTTTGTTTGTATTATAACCTGCATTTCAGTTGTTAGGGATAATTTGGAAATCATTAACTTTGGTGATTTTTTTACATATAGGCAGATGGACTATGTTTGCTTTTATTGGAACCTTTTGTTGGGATGCCCTAACTCACATGTTTCATTAGTGTTCTTCAAGGATACATTTCTCCGAACCATGCACTGCTGAGAGACTGTCTGCTTCCCCCCTTGTTCTAGTTTAAAAGCTGCCTATCTCTTTTTTTGAAAGTTAGTGCCAGCAGCTTGGTTCCACTCTGGTTAAGGTGGAGCCCATCCTTTCGGAAAAGTCTTCCCCCTTCCCCCAAATATTTCCCCAGTTCCGTACAAAACTGAATCCCTCTTCCCTGCACCATTGTCTCATCCACACATTGAAACTCTGGAACTCTACCTGCCTCTGGGGACCTGCACGTGGAACAGGAAGCATTTCAGAGAATGCCACCCTGGAGGTTCTGGATTTCAGCTTTCTACCTAAAATCCTAAATTTGGCTTCCACATTTTCCTATGTCGGTGCCCACATGTACAAAGTACTTTGTACTTTGTAAATTGCTAACCTCCTGTAAATTGCTACATTATTCAACTGCCTTCTTTGTACTCCGTATGATGTCTACTGTAAATTTGTAAATAAGGCCCTTTTGTTAGCCCTTGCACCATTGTTCTCATGTTATCTCTATCCTTTTTTCCTTCCTCCCTTTCTCTGTTCTCTTTTCCCCCTTTCCCCTACTCCCACCCCTGTTCATTGTATTTCTCAACAGTTTTATGTAAACCGTCATGATGTCCATTCGAATACTGGTATAAAAAAGTAAGTAAATGTACCATGACTGTACTCCTCCCCAGCATTGTCTATAATCCTATCTGACGCATGAGGTCTGCCACCTTCGCACCAGGCAGGCAAGTTACCAGGCAGTCCTCACGCCCACCAGCCACCCTGCTATCTACATTTCTAATAATTGAATCACCAACTATGATGGCTGGCCTAACCCTTCCTTCCTGGGCAGTAGCCCTGGGAGACTTGTCCTCAGTGCGAGAGGACAATACATCACCTGGAGAGCAGGTCCTTGCTACAGGATCACTTCCTGCTATACCAGGGTGATGGTCTCCTACTGGGAGATCTTTCTGATCCAAGGCCGCACTGGGGCTGCCAGACTGGAGTTGGGAATTGGCTACTATGTCCCTGAAGGTCTCATCAATGAACCTCTCTGTCTGCCTCAGCTTCTCCAAGTCTGCTACTCTAGCCTCCAGAGATCAGACTCGTTCCCTAAGAGCCAGGGGCTCTTTGTACCGAGTGCACACATACAATCTCTCACCGGTGGGTAAAAAATCATACGCGACACTCGATGCAAAAGACTGGAAAGCCCCCTCTTGCTGCTGGACTGCTGCCTTCATCTTAGTTTTATTGAGTTCCTAGTTTAGGATACTAAGGGAGTTGGAATTGTCTATAATTTCTGGACTCAAAGCTAGGGCAACAAGAACACTTCCAATCAGCAAGAAGTTTAAAATTTTAGTTTATTTGGCTTTTTAAAAGACAAGTCAAAGACAAGTGTTCCTGGGAGTTGCCATATGCCCTCTATCTGTAATAAGTAGCATCTCCATGAATATGTGACATGCCCTGACTTATATAATCAAAATACAACACTACCGAAGTTTCCAGAATCCATGACGTGACTGCCCAAAGACTTCTTTACAAAGATACATTATGCTGTAGTCATGACAATCTATCATGTATAGGAAATGCTTGTGAGGACATCCTCCATTCAGTTGTAAAAATCATTCATTTACTAGTCTTTCCTGAAACCACCCTTCCATGATAAAAGTTCCTCTATCACCCTGGCTTTGATGCACTGTGGTCTTCTGTTCTTCTATTGATATTCTTTGTTGTGTAAACAAATCGCAGTCTGGGTCTTGAATAGGAGCTAGGCTTGAATTCCGTTTCTTGGCACCAGGATTTAATTAAAACTGTAACTTCACAGGATCTTCTTTTCACCTGGTTTTTGTCAGTTGAGATAGGCATCTGTAAGACAAAAGCTTGCATCCTGGACCCAGCTTCTCTGTATTGTGAAGTAAATGTTGCCATTAAATAGGCCTTTTTCCTGTTGTTGCCAGCAAATCTGTCTCAGGGATTTTCTGCAAGTCATGCTCAGAAAAGCACTCGGAGTTCATTCACCTCTGACAAGCCACAGTACAGCAGAGGCGTCTGGGTATTCTTGGTTGTCTGCTCGGCCTATTCTTCAGAATTAGAGTACTTTAATTCACCTGTAGTTTAATCAGCAAGTGTCCTACAAGGGGATGATTAAACTTCAATGAGGGCTGGTACAATAGTATGATTTAGATAAGACTCTGATTTTTAATGAGAATGTCTCTTGCCTAAAAATCAAGGGTTGAGTGGGTGGAAAAGACAGAGACTAGAATTAACTATTTCTGGCTTGCTTATTACCTCAGACATGCACAAACTCTGTAAATAATATATCTCTCTCTTTCTCCTTTCACCAAACGTTTAGAAGTCCAAAGATTTCCAAAAGCTATACTTGGTCATCGCATGCAGCGCTACAGACCCCTAAGCTCTTTGAGAAAGGGAGTTAATAAGCAGTAGCAGACCTGTAGGGTGTCAGATGGTCATCAGTTGGAAGTGGATATGTCATAGGATCCAGGAGCCCCTTTATCTGTGTTTCGGTGCCATGCTTTGTGGATCCCAGCATCCTTTTTTTTTTTTTTCAATTTATTCTTTATTGTTTTTTCAATGATACAATCATGGAAAGAATTTTACATATTGTATATCACATACATCCAATATTATCAGTCGGTATACTAAAATAAAAATATCTTATGTGATACCAAACATAATTGGGGGAGAACATTCTCCAAATATTATATAAAGGAAATCTAGTTATCCCTCTATTTAAGAGGGTATATGGAGACCTCAGCCAACAATAATTGAGAAGGAGATTTATTCTTTAATTTAAGGACCTTTTACCTCTAACAATCCCAAATTTCCTGTCGTGTAGCCAGATGGACTCAGAACAAATGGGTATAATATGCTCGTGCTAGCAGTTGGAGACTGATATACCCCCACAGGAAGGTAGCAGTTGGAGACTGATAGCAGTTGGAGACTGATATACCCCCACAGGAAGCGTAGCAACTCAGTAATTTCCGTCTCCAAAGCAGTTTGGAGAGCCTGCACGCTCGCTGAGCGTGTTTCCAATCTACTTTCTACTTTCTTCTTACTAAATTTCTACTGCAACTTCGAGCCCCGCGCTCCTGCGGTGATACCCAGGGGGTCCCTCCCCCAGTTGAGCTTCCCGGAGTGATTTCCATGATCCCCCAGAGGTTTAAGTCCTCGGTCCGGTGGCCGAATCGCGGCAGGGACATAGCCCCCGGGTGAGGCGAGCGAGGTGCCTCGGTCCCGGTGTGGACAAGGCAGCGGGTGCATTTCGGTACTTGCCCTCTCCCTCCGCAGCCAGAGACCACCCGGGTTACAGCCGGGAAGCGCCAAGGATCAGGTAAGGCGTATATTCTTTATTGTTGGTCTCCGAGGAACCGAGGATCGGCGGCGTGGCCTGTCGGCGGCACGCCGTGGTGGGCGCCATTTTGTTGGCCTTGTTCAGGTATTGAATGCCCGTGATAGGCACCTGTTTCTGACTAAGCGCATATTATATACATTATTGAGCGTGTATTGCTAACCGCTTGTTGCTGAGAGCATACTGAATACCATTGGGCGTGTATTGCTGACCACTTATTGCTGAGAGCATGTGGATTATCATTGAGCATATATTGCTGCCACTTATTATTGTGCGCCTGTTCTATTAAGCGTATATTGTTGCCGCTTATTGTGCGCCTGTTCTATTAAGCGTATATTGCTGCCGCTTATTATTGTGCGCCTGTTCTATTAAGCGTATATTGTTGCCGCATATCATTAAGTGCTTCCTTTTCCATGGAACAGAACGCCTCAGCGTCTTCAGTGGGGGCGCCTCCTGCCTCCGGCATTAAAGCCCTCGGCCTCTGCTTCGTTTGCCAGCTTAGAGCCACGCACAGTGACGATCCAGCCTTCCTATGTGCCCAATGTGAGGGGGCCGTGGGACCCTTGGGCCAGGACCTGTCCCAGCCACGATTTGCTGACAGTTCCCCAGGGGCTACCCCGGATTTAGCGGGCAGTCTCGACCAATCTGGATTCCCGGGGGATCTTGTACCCCGGCGGTTAGAGACCGCCTCAATTTCCTTGGTGGATCTCTTTAAAGGGATTCATGCCTTTGTACAGATGCAAGCAGCCTCCCGTCCAGGCCCTGCTGCGGCGGCTGCTGCGGTTGCGGCCCCAGCGGATCCTGTTCCTGGACCCTCACGCCCTTATCGTGAGCGGGACTTCCCTGCCGCTAGACAGTCCGGAGCAGTCGGACCAGGAGGTTTCACCGGACGAGTCCGAACTTCCAGACGAAGGGGAACTTCCCTCAGGGATTCAGCCATATAGAGCCATGAGGCTGTTCTTTCCTAAGGAGGATCTCTCCGACCTGGTGTCTCAGTGCCTGGCGGAGTTGGATATTACAGGTCCTAGAGCTACGGTACCCTCTGCACAGAACCCCCTGCTGGAAGGTCTTCGTCCTACCGCCCACCATTTTCCATTTTTGCAAGCGGCTCAACAACTGATTTGGAATGGGCTGCACCAGCGGCCTCATTCAAAGGGGGTCGGGTCCTGAGGGGCATGTACCCCCTGGCACCGGCTATCCAGGAGCTGCTGGCGTGCCCTCAGGTGGACGCCTTGATTAGCGCTGTGGTCAAGCACACTACCATTCCAGTTGAAGGGGGGGCAGCCCTCAAGGAGCCTCATGACCGGCGTCTGGACGCTATTCTGGCACAGACTTTTGGGGTGGCAGCTTTATCTTTGCGGATTGCAACTTGCTGCACAGTGGTGACGCGTTCCTGTTTGTCGCAGGTCAGGAACAACCCTCCGGCAGCAGACATGGAGTCAGCTCTCTCGTTCCTCACGGATGCGGCATCAGACCTGGTCCGGACGACAGCCAAGGGGATCTCATCCTCCGTAGCCGCCGGGAGGCAGCTCTGGCTCCGGAAATGGTCAGCCAATGCTCCTTCGAAGACACGTCTCACCAGATTGCCAATTTTTTTTTTTTAATTCTTTATCGATTTTTCAGTTGCACAAAAAGTAACATTTTTCTTAGATATAATTACATTCATTCTGGATAATGAGAAGAAAAAATATAGAAATATAACTCTTTGTTACAGAAAATATATACTAATCCAATTCTTTTCATATGGAAAATACAAAACATAAAAATTAGATATCTAATCATAATCATACCTATATGTGGATTTCCTCTTCCTATTTAGTGGTATTCGAATATGAACAGTGGGGGGCAATGAAAATTTTTAAAGGGAGTATTTTAAGAAATACAAACAATACATAGCAATAACATAGGACTAAACTGGATCATTACTTTTTAATAGCTCTGTACTAATCGACCGGGGAAGAAGTGGTGGGTCTACGTGCATCTATAAATTGACGGAGTTGATCAACCTGGAAAAAGATAAAACATTCATCTCCTTTCCTCAAAATACATTTACTAGGATAACAGAGTGTGAAGGAATACTCTAGAGAAATAGCATCCTGTCTTAACGTTAGAAATTCTCTCCTTCTAATCTGCGTGATCTGTGCTAAATCTGGATAGATACGTATTGCCTGACCATAAAATAATAGGGGAAATTTACGAAAGTAATTCTTCATGACTCCGTTTAGATCTTGCACAGTTATAAATGCCACAAGCAATGTAGTTCTTTCCAAGACATCCGTCTCTGAGTTCTCTAAAAAGCTGTTCAGATTCAACGGAATAGCTGGAGTTGCAGTAGGCCTTATAGTAGAGGTTCTGTTACTCACAAATTTACAAAAATTGAGGGCATATTTTGTTCCGTATAACCCAGACCTTCTTTAAAAAGTCTCTTTAAAGTGATGAAAGGAATTTCTCCAGCTATTTTGGGGAAGTTCAACATACGTAGATTAAGATGCCGTATGTTATTTTCTAGACGTCTAGAACAGGCCATCTGCTCTCTTATCACTGCGGCATTAACTACTTGAAGTGACTGAATCTTCTTTTCAGCCTCAAACTTTTACTGTAGTTTCAGTGGCCTGTGTTTGCACCTCCTGTATTCTTTGTTGAATATTGTAATTCAGGGAATCCATTTTTTTTCCAGTCTTTTCATAGCCTGCCCTTGTCCCGCCATTAAGTCCCACAGTGACTCTAAGGTCACTGCCTCCGGTCTAAGTACTGCAGCGGAAAACTCACTATCAGCGTCGGGTGATATTGCTGCCCACTGTCCGTTTGGTAGCGCCTCCCCAACTTCCTCTCCGAGGCGAACCACCATCTCCGGACTCCCTCGGGGCTCTGCAGCAGTCAGAATGCTGCGCTCCCGGGTGGGATCCCTTGCTGTCAGCGCCTGCATCGAGTCTGCCTCCACCCCCCCTGTCGCTCCGGCCGCGTCGATCTGCGACTGGGGGATGACTCGGTCAGGGTCACGCTGCGCTGGAGGCGGTCTTGGAACAGGGCTGAGGGACGCCTCGTCCGCAGGGGCACCCAGCTCTCCCTCGCTGGTGCTCACACCGGATTCCCCGGTTCCCTCAGGGTCCAGTTGGCGCATGTAGCGCAAGATGTCCAGCTGCCCTAGGGGAGGTAAGGATTCGGGCGGAAAAATCCTTATTTTCCCCTTCCTTTTCGATGGCATAATTTCAAAGAGAACTTAAAATAATGAAGAAAATTCCAGGAGCGTGCGAACAGCGTTCTGCCTATGCCGCCATCTTGCCCCCCCAGGACAGGCCACCAGATTGCCATTTAAGGGCTCTATCCTGTTTGGCAGCGACCTTGACAAACTGGCCAGCACATGGGGCGCCTCTCCAGTACCTCGACTGCCAGAAGATCGATTCCGAAGGAACCAGCATGCCTTTCCAAAGCCCTCCAGGGGTAGGAGCTCCCAGCGCTTAATTCCCTACAGGAGTCGCTACCAAGCACCTAGTCCTCAGGCCCGGAATCAGTCCTTTCGGACAAAGTAGCGCAAGAGGGGTGCAGGCCCGGGCTCAGGTCCCGGCCGTGCCTCCCAATGAGAATCCGCCGGCCCATCCGGGGGAAGGGGCCATAGGGGGCAGGGTTAACCCTCTTCTACCCCAGATGGGTCGAGATTACATCGGACCAGTGGGTCCTCGCCATCATCCGAGAGGGGTATTATCTGGACTTTCATCACCTCCCTCCGGACAGGTTTGTGGAATCTTCATGTCCACACACAAGAAGGCAGCATTGGAAGCTACCCTGGCGAGGCTCCTGTCCGTGAAAGCCATCATCCCAGTACCTGCATGGGAAGTGAATTCTGGACACTATTCCATTTATTTCATGGTACCCAAGAAAGGGGGCACCTTTCGGCCCGTATTGGACCTCAAGTCGGTCAATCTATACTTAAGGGTCCCGAGGTTTCGCATGGAAACTCTGCGCTCTGTCAAGACCGCAGGCTGCCACTTCCAATTCCGGGCTCTACCCTTCGGGTTGGCCACGTCACCGCGGACCTTCACCAAGGTGGTCTTAGTGGTAGCAGCGGCACTCAGACGGGAAGGAATCCTGGTCCATCCCTATCTAGAAGATTGGCTGATCAGGGCGAAATCGTGAGAGGAGAGCCATCGGACAACAGAGTGATCGCCCTTCTGGAAAGCTTGGGCTGGGTAATCAACCTCAGCAAGAGTTGCCTACAGCCTTCCCAGTCGCTGGAATACCTGGGAGTACAGTTAGACACCCAGGCAGACAGTCAGTCTCACTACCAAGAGAAGGTTAAAACTTCAGACGCGTATCCGGTACTTGATGGGAGCCAGTCGGCCCATAGCTTGGGATTATCTGCAGGTTCTCGGCCTCATGGCATCCACCCTGGATGTGGTACCTTGGGCAAGGGCCCATATGAGGCCTCTGCAATGCTCCCTGCTCTCTCGCTGGAGCCCCCGTTTCCGGAACTATTCCACGCACCTACCTCTGCCTGCCAGAGTACGGACCCAGTTAAGGTGGTGGTTGCAGTCCAACCATACGAGCAGGGGGTCGAAGATGTCCTCCCCCACGTGGACTCTGGTCACCACAGATGCCAGCCTGAGCGGCTGGGGAGCACACTGCGAAGGCCTCACCGCACAAGGGCGGTGGGACAGAGAAGAATCTGTGTGGAACATCAACAGTCTAGAGGCTCGGTCAGTCCGATTGGCATGCCTTCGATTTGCTCACAGACTGAAGAACAGAGCAGTCAGAGTGATGTCCAACGCCACCACGGTGGCATACATCAACCGTCAGGGCGGAACCAGAAGCCGACAAGTATCTCTGGAGATCGCCTCACTGATGACTTGGGCAGAGGCGAATCTTCAGGACATCTCCGCCGTCCACATTGCCGGGAAGGACAACACCACGGCAGACTTCCTCAGCAGAGAAAGCCTAAATCCGGGAGAGTGGCAGCTGTCACCCACAGCCTTCCAGATGATTGTGGATAACTGGTGGATTCCAGACATGGATTTACTGGCGGACAAGTCCAATGCTCAGGTACCCCGATACTTCAGCCGCAGGCGCGATCCGTTCTCACACGGCATCGATGCCCTGGTTCAGCCATGGCCGCCATGACTCTGCTATATGCTTTTCCTTCGTGGCCACTGCTTGGCGCCATCTTCCACAAGATTCAGAAACACCGGGGCCTAGTTCTTCTGGTGGCACCAGACTGGCCAAGAAGACCCTGGTACGCGGACATGAGAAGACTACTGGCAGGGGAGCCTCTTCCCCTGCCTCCTCTCCGGGACCTTCTATGTCAAGGTCCCATCCTTCACGAGGATCCGGCTCAATTCTCTCTTATGGTTTGGCCATTGAGAGGGCTAGACTGAAGAAAAGAGGTTACTCGGAGCCCGTGATAGATACACTTCTCTGAGCGCGCAAGTTTTCCACATCCCTCACCTACGTACGGATCTGGAGAGTATTCGAAGCATGGTGCGACACTCATGGCACCAATCCGCACGCGACCACAATCCCTATTGTGTTGGATTTCCTGCAAGATGGACTTCAGAAGGGTCTCTCCCTCAGCTCCATCAAGGTTCAGGTGGCTGCACTGTCTTGCTATGGTCCCAGGAGGAATGGCAAGACCATTGCCACACATCCAGATGTTTCTCGCTTCCTGAAAGGAGTCAAGCACATTCGTCCACCACTGAAGTGGCCAGTGCCTTTGTGGAACCTCAACATAGTTTTGGATTTCCTCGCGGGATCCACCTTCAGACCCCTTCGAGGTCTGTCTCTCCGTTCTCTCACTTTGAAGATGGTGTTCTTACTGGCGGTTTGTTCAGCACGCCACATCTCAGAGCTACAAGCACTGTCCTGTCGGGATCCATTTCTCAGAATCACTCCGGAGGCTATCCATCTTCGTACGGTTCCCTCCTTTCTCCCTAAAGTGGTTTCACAGTTTCATCTTAACCAAACCATATCCTTGCCTACCACGGCGGGTTTGAAGAAAT